>NC_079189.1:23669695-23969695 GCF_029499605.1 Hyla sarda
CATCACATAGATTCCCCCATGTTGGGCAGCACATAGTTAGAGCCCCTCTTTAGGCAGCACATAGGTAGAGCCTCCCTTTAGGCAGCACATAGAGCCCCCTTTAGGCAGCACATAGTTAGATCCCCCCTTTAGGCAGCACATAGATTCCCCCATGTTAGGCAGCACATAGTTAGAGCCCCCCTTTAGGCAGCACATAGAGCCCCCCTTTAGGCAGCACATAGATTCCCCCATGTTAGGCAGCACATAGTTAGAGCCCCCCTTTAGGCAGCACATAGAGCCCCCCTTTAGGCAGCACATAGATTCCCCAATATTAGGCAGCACATAGTTAGAGCCCCCTTTTAGGCAGCACATAGATTCCCCCATGTTAGGCAGCACATAGTTAGAGCCCCCCTTTAGGCAGCACATAGATTCCCCAATATTAGGCAGCACATAGTTAGAGCCCTCCTTTAGGCAGCACATAGATTCCCCCATGTTAGGCAGCACATAGTTAGAGCCCCCCTTTAGGCAGCACATAGATTCCCCCATGTTAGGCAGTACATAGTTAGAGCCCCCCTTTAGGCAGCACATAGAGCCCCCCTTTAGGCAGCACACAGATTCCCCCATATTAGGCAGCACATAGAGCCCCCTTTAGGCAGCACATAGAGCCCCCCTTTAGGCAGCGCATAGATTCCCCGATGTTAGGCAGCACATAATTAGAGCCCCCCTTTAGGCAGCACATAGAGCCCCCCTTTAGGCAGCACATAGATTCCCCCATGTTAGGCAGCACATAGTTAGAGCCCCCCTTTAGGCAGCACATAGATTCCACCATGTTATGCAGCACATAGTTAGAGCCCCCCTTTAGGCAGCACATAGATTCCCCCATATTAGGCAGCACATATTAGAGCCTCCCTTTAGGCAGTACATAGAGCCCCCTTTAGGCAGCACATATTTAGATCCCCCTTTTAGGCAGCACATAGATTCCCCCATATTAGGCAGCACATAGTTAGAGCCCCCCTTTAGGCAGCACATAGTTAGAGCCCCCCTTTAGGCAGAACTGGTTTTATTTCACAGCCAAAAAAGTTTTTTTTTTTTTTTTAACAACTGTCACACCAAATGTGATTTGCACTAGTGTGACAATGAGCAAAAAACGTTGCCAGCGGAGTTCCCCTTTTAAGCAGAGGTCCCCTACCAGGGTGCCTCCAGACACACGGACTGAACTTATAGCCCTTTTAATACTGTAGTCAGTTGCTTGAAGGAACTTAAATTTTACACTGGAGTACTGTCAGGATCCGGACTGGTATGCAGCGAGGACACTGGAGGTGGATCCTCTATGTCAGTGAGGTGATGGCATGGGCCGTACCAGGGGAACGGAATCTAAGGGGTTACTGGTTTTCACCAGAGCCTGACGCAAAGCGGGATGGACTTGCAGTGGCAGGTAACCCCCAGGTCGTTCCACCCGATAACGACTCAACCCCACTGACAGCTGAGACAGGCACGGTACACAGGGACAAGGCAAGAGCAAGGTCGGACGTAGCAGAAGGTCAGGGCAGGCAGCAAGAGTCGTAGTCAGGGGCAACAGCAGAAGGTCTGGGTACACAGGCTTGGGAACACACTAAAACGCTTTCTCAGGGCACTAAGGCAACAAGATCCGGCAGGGACAGAAAGGGGAATTGGGTTTTATATCAATAGAGGTGATTGACACTAATTGGGCCAGGCACCAATTAATGGTGCACTGGCCCTTTAAATCTCAGAGAGACGGCGCGCGCGCCCTAGAGAGAGGGGCCGTGCGCGCCGCGGCGTGACAGCTTGGGAACGGGATAGGTGAGTGGATTGGGATGTGACCCGCGGGCGGGCGAGTCCCGCTACACGGATCGCATCCCCGCCGGCAGTGACAGTGCAGCGCTCCCGGTCAGCGCATCTGACCGGGGCGCTGCAGAGAAGAGAACGCCGCGAGCGCTCCGGGGAGGAGCAGGGACCCGGAGCGCTCGGCGTAACAGTACCCCCCCTTTGGTCTCCTCCTCTTTTTGGAGCCTAGGAACATATGGATGAGCTCCTTGTCAATGATATTGTCCTCGGGCTCCCAAGACCTCTCTTCGGGGCCACAATTCTCCCAGTCAACAAGACATTTTTTTTTTTACCTCTGACAAACTTGGAGGCGAGGATTTCTTTTACTGCAAAGACATCAGAGGAGCCAGAGACAGGAGCAGGAACGGTGACCTTGGGGGAAAATCAGTTAAGAACGAGAGGTTTGAGAAGGGAAACATGAAAGGAGTTAGGAATATGAAGAGAAGGAGGAAGATGAAGCTTATAGAAGACAGAGTTGATTTGCTTGTAGCTAGGAACACGAAACCGGATATATTTGGCAGAGAGCCACACTTTGTCACCAGGAGCGAAGACAGGAGGAGTCCTTCTCTTTTTATCTGCATGTCTCTTCATATGAGACGAGGCCAGTAGGAGCGACTTTTGAGTCTCCTTCCAGATAACGGAGAAGTCCCGGGTTACTTCTTCTATGGCAGGAACTCCAGAAGAAGTGGGAATGGGGAGGGGGGGCAGAGGATGATGGCCGTACACCACAAAGAATGGGGATTTGGCGGAGGATTCAGAATTTTTGAAATTGTACGAGAATTCAGCCCAGGGCAGAAGGTCGACCCAATCATCTTGGCGGGAGGAGACAAAATGTTGCAAGTAGTCACCAAGAATCTGGTTTACTCTCTCTACTTGTCCATTGGATTGGGGGTGATAGGAGGACGAGAAATTTAATTTGATCTTTAATTGATTACAGAGAGCTCTCCAAAATTTCGACACAAATTGAACGCCTCTATCCGAGATGATATGCGTGGGAAGACCGTGAAGACGAAAAATGTGCAGAAAAAATTGCTTCGCCAACTGTGGCGCAGAAGGAAGGCCTGAAAGTGGAATGAAGTGAGCCCTTTTGGAAAAACGATCAACGACCACCCAGATGACAGTATTGCTGTTACGCCTAGCGCTCCAGGTCCCCGCTCCTCCCCGGAGCGCTCACGGCGTCTCTCTCCCTGCAGCGCCCCGGTCAGTCCCGCTGACCGGGAGCGCTGCTCTGACATGGCCGTCGGGGATGCGATTCGCACAGCGGGACGCGCCCGCTCGCGAGTCGCATCCCAGGTCACTTACCCGTCCCGGTCCTCTGCTGTCTTGTGCTGGCGTGCGCGGCTCCGCTCTCTAGGGCGCGCGCGCGCCAGCTCTCTGAGACTTAAAGGGCCAGTGCACCAATGATTGGTGCCTGGCCCAATTAGCTTAATTGGCTTCCACCTGGTCCCTGACTATATCTGACCTCCTCCCATGCACTCCCTTGCCGGATCTTGTTGCCTTGTGCCAGTGAAAGCGTTTAGTGTGTCCAAAGCCTGTGTTACCTGAACCCTTGCTATCCATCTTGACTACGAACCTTGCCGCCTGCCCCCGACCTTCTGCTACGTCTGACCTTGCCTCTGCCTAGTCCTTCTGTCCCACGCCTTCTCAGCAGTCAACGAGGTTGAGCCGTTGCTAGTGGATACGACCTGGTTGCTACTGCCGCAGCAAGACCATCCCGCTTTGTGGCGGTCTCTGGTGAAAACCAGTAGCCTCTTAGAACCCGTCCACCAGCACGGTCCACGCCAATCCCTCGCTGACACAGAGGATCCACTACCTGTAAGCCGAATCGTGACAGTAGATCCGGCCATGGATCCCGCTGAGGTGCCGCTGCCAAGTCTCGCTGACCTTACCACGGTGGTCGCTCAGCAATCGCAGCAAATTGCCCAACAAGGACAGCAGCTGTCGCAGTTGACCGCCACGTTACAGCAACTTCTGCCTCTGCTACAGCAGCAACCATCTCCTCCGCCAGCTCCTGCACCTCCTCCGCAGCGAGTGGCCGCTCCTAGCCTCCGCTTGTCCCTGCCGGACAAATTTGATGGGGACTCTAAACTCTGCCGTGGATTTTTGTCTCAGTGTTCCCTGCATATGGAGATGTTGTCGGACTTGTTTCCTACAGAACGGTCTAAGGTGGCGTTCGTAGTAAGCCTTCTTTCAGGAAAGGGCTTGTCTTGGGCCACACCGCTCTGGGACCGCAATGATCCTGCCACAGCCTCAGTCCAGTCCTTCTTCGCTGAAGTCAGGAGTGTCTTCGAGGAGCCAGCCCGAGCTTCTTCTGCCGAGACTGCCCTGTTGAACCTGGTCCAGGGTAATTCTTCAGTGGGCGAGTACGCCATCCAGTTTTGTACTCTTGCTTCCGAATTATCATGGAATAACGAGGCTCTCTGCGCGACCTTTAAAAAAGGCCTATCCAGTCGCATCAAGGATGTGCTGGCCGCACGAGAGATTCCTGCCAACCTGCAAGAACTCATCCATTTGGCTACCCGCATTGACATGCGTTTTTCTGAGCGACACCAAGAGCTCCGCCAGGAAAAAGACTTAGATCTCTGGGCACCTCTCCCACAGTATCCGTTGCAATCTACGCCTGGGCCTCCCGCCGAGGAGGCCATGCAAGTGGATCGGTCTCGCCTGACCCAGGAAGAGAGGAATCGCCGTAGGGAAGAAAATCTTTGTCTGTACTGTGCCAGTACCGAGCATTTCTTGGTGGATTGCCCTATTCGTCCTCCACGTCTGGGAAACGCACGCACGCACCCCGCTCATGTGGGTGTGGCGTCTCTTGGTTCTAAGTCTGCTTCTCCACGTCTCACGGTGCCCGTGCGGATTTCTCCTTCAGCCAACTCCTCCCTCTCAGCCGTGGCCTGCTTGGACTCTGGTGCCTCTGGGAATTTTATTCTGGATTCTTTGGTGAATAAATTCCGCATCCCGGTGACCCGTCTCGTCAAGCCGCTCTACATTTCCGCGGTCAACGGAGTTAGATTGGATTGCATCGTACGTTACCGCACAGAACCCCTCCTGATGTATATTGGACCCCATCACGAAGTGATCGAGTTCTTCGTCCTTCCCAACTGTACCTCTGAGGTCCTCCTCGGTCTGCCATGGCTCCGGCTTCATTCTCCCACCCTTGACTGGACCACCGGGGAGATCAAGAACTGGGACTCTGCCTGCCATAGGAAGTGCCTCTCCCCCCCTCCCAGTCCCGTCAGGCAAGCCTCAGTGCCTCCTCATGGCCCCCGTCCTTGTGTCACCCTGCCCCGTGCCAAGCTTCACCCTCTGCCCTCCCTCCCCATTCCCACTCCTGCTGTACTCCCTGCCTTTGAGGAAGCCCTCCATTCACTCCCGGTGTCCTCGTCCCAGGTAGAGCACTTGTCGGACAAAAAAAGGGGGAGACCTAAGGGGGGGTACTGTTACGCCTAGCGCTCCGGGTCCCCGCTCCTCCCCGGAGCGCTCACGGCGTCTCTCTCCCTGCAGCGCCACGGTCAGTCCCGCTGACCGGGAGCGCTGCTCTGACATGGCCGTCGGGGATGCGATTCGCACAGCGGGACGCGCCCGCTCGCATCCCAGGTCACTTACCCGTCCCGGTCCTCTGCTGTCTTGTGCTGGTGCGCGCGGCTCCGCTCTCTAGGGCGCGCGCGCGCCAGCTCTCTGAGACTTAAAGGGCCAGTGCACCAATGATTGGTGCCTGGCCCAATTAGCTTAATTGGCTTCCATCTGCTCCCAGACTATATCTGTTCACTTCCCCTGCACTCCCTTGCCGGATCTTGTTGCCTTGTGCCAGTGAAAGCGTTTAGTGTGTCCAAAGCCTGTGTTACCTGAACCCTTGCTATCCATCTTGACTACGAACCTTGCCGCCTGCCCCCGACCTTCTGCTACGTCTGACCTTGCCTCTGCCTAGTCCTTCTGTCCCACGCCTTCTCAGCAGTCAGCGAGGTTGAGCCGTTGCTAGTGGATACGACCTGGTTGCTACTGCCGCAGCAAGATCATCCCGCTTTGCGGCGGGCTCTGGTGAAAACCAGTAGCCTCTTAGAACCGGTCCACCAGCACGGTCCACGCCAATCCCTCGCTGACACAGAGGATCCACTACCTGTAAGCCGAATCGTGACAATTGCCATGGGATAAGGGAAGATCGGTAATGAAATCCATGGCAATTTGGGACCATGGTTGCTCAGGGACGGGCAAAGGAAGGAGGAGTCCAGCAGGCTACTGGCGAGGGGTTTTATCCCAGGCACAAATAGTACAGGCCCGAACGAAATCAGTAACGTCACCCTCTAGTGTAGGCCACCAATACAGATGGGAGATGAGCTGAATGGACTTTTTAATGCCAGCATGACCAGCCAGGTGAGAGGAATTTGAGGATCTTGAGGTGAAGGCGTGGAGGAAAAAAAGTATTTACAGGGAGGGTTTGTCCCAGTGAGGAGGAGACCAGGCGCTCAGGCGGTACGATATGCTGAAGAGGGGCTTCAGATTCGGAGGCATCAGAGGAACGAGAAAGGGCGTCAGCTCTGACATTCTTGTCAGCGGGACAGAAGTGTATCTCGAAGTTAAAGCGGGCAATAAACAACGACCATCTAGCCTGGCGAGGATTCAGACACTGAGCAGACTGAAGGTAAGAGAGATTCTTGTGGTCAATGTAAATGACAATGGGGTGTTTGGAACCCTCCAATAGATGTCTCCACTCCTCGAGTGGTAACTTGATGGCCAGAAGTTCACGATCTCCAATAGAGTAGTTCTTTTCTGCCAGAGAGAAGTAATGTTACGTCCGGAAGCGTTTTTTTGAAGAAGTATGGCTCCGGCTCCGACCATACTCTGACCACGAGGAAGCGTCTACTTCCAGGAAGAATGTCTTCAGCGGATCAGGTCTGGACAGAACTGGTGCAGAGGCGAAGGCAGCTTTGAGACTATTGAAGGCCTCATCCGCTTGTGGAGGCCACGACTTAGGATTAGCATTCTTCCAGGTCAGAGCCACAATAGGGGCCACTATGGTGGAGAAGTGGGGAATAAACTGTCAGTAATAGTTGGCAAATCCCAGGAAGCGTTGGATAGCGCGAAGTCCAGAAAGGTGTGGCCAATCCAAAACCGCTAACAGTTTATCTTGATCCATTTGAAGCCCTTGGCCAGAGACTAGGTAACCTAGGAAAGGAAGATTGTTGCATTCAAAGAGACATTTTTCAAATTTAGCGTACAGGTGGTTTTCACGGAGTCTTTGGAGCACTTGACGGACATGACGACGGTGTTCCTCTAAGTTGGAGGAAAAAATCAAGATGTCATCCAAGTAAACCACAACACAGGTATACAATAAGTCCCGAAAGATCATTAATGAAGTCCTGGAAGACTGCAGGGGCGTTGCAGAGCCCAAAGGGCATAACTAGATATTCAAAATGTCCATCTCTGGTATTGAAAGCGGTCTTCCCCTCATCAAAGGCAGGGGATAGCGGTTTTTGATGGTAATTTTATTTAATCTGCGGTAGTCAATACATGGTCGTAAGGATCGATCCTTTTTTGAAACAATGAACCCGGCTCCAGCAGGGGATGAGGATTTCCGAATAAAACCTCTCTTTAGGTTCTCCTGGATATACTCCGACATGGCTTGAGTCTCTAGGGCTGACAGAGGGTAAATCTTGCCACGGGGCGGAGTGGTACCAGGAAGGAGGTCAATGGGACAATCATAAGGTCTATGAGGAGGTAAGATCTCTGCTTGCTTTTTGCAGAAAACATCGGAAAAGTCCTGGTAAGCCTTGGGAAGGCCAGGTAAAGGTGAAGCCTCAGGGGTTTGACAATTGGGAGCAGATGTGAGGCAACGCTTGTGACAAGAAGGACCCCAATGATTGATCTCCCCGGTGGTCCAGTCGAGGGTAGGAGCATGACGTTGGAGCCACGGCAGGCCGAGAAGAACTTCAGAGGTGCAGTTAGTCAGAATGAAAAATTCAATTTTTTCATGGTGAAGTCCAATGCTCATGGGCAGGGGTTCAGTGCGGTAGCGCACAGTACAGTCCAATTTCTCTCCATTAACAGAAGAGATAAAGAGAGGTTTGACGAGACGGGTTACATGGATACTGAACCAATTAACGAAAGAGGCCAAGATAAAGTTTCCTGCAGAACCTGAGTTCAAGAAGGCCACTGCTGAGAAGTAGGAGTTGGCGGAAGGAGAAATCCGCACAGGTACCGTCAGATGTGGAGAGGCAGAATTCACACCACCCTTGTGAAGTAGGTGCGTGCGTTTCTCCTGACGCGGAAGGCGGATAGGACAGTCTTTTAGGAAGTGTTCGGTACTTGCACAGTACAGGCACAAATTCTCATTACGGCGGCGCGTCCTCTCTTGTATAGTCAGGCGACACCGATCCCCTTGCATAGCCTCCTCGGCGGAAGGCACAGGAACAGATTGCAAAGGACGTTGGAAGAGAGGAGTCGGGGAGAAAAACCGCCCGGTGTGAACAAGATCCTTTTCCTGTCGAAGTTCCTGGCATCTTTCTGAGAAACGCATGTCGATGTGGGTGGCCAAATGGATTAGTTCAGACAGATTTGCAGGAATTTCTCGTGCGGCCAGGACATCTTTGATGTTACTGGATAAGCCTTTCTTGAAGGTCGCGCAGAGGGCCTCATTGTTCCAGGATAGCTCAGAGGCGAGGGTACGGAACTGGATGGCGTATTCGCCCACAGAAGAACTGCCTTGGACGAGGTTCAGCAAAGCAGTCTCGGCTGAGGAGGCCCGGGCTGGCTCCTCAAAAACACTACGTACTTCTGAGAAGAAGGACTGGATAGTAGCGGTGGCGGGATCGTTGCGGTCCCAAAGCGGTGTGGCCCATGACAAGGCCTTTCCAGACAGGAGACTGACCACGAAAGCCACCTTAGACTGTTCAGTAGGGAATTGGTCCGACATCATCTCCAGGTGTAGGGAAGACTGGGACAGGAATCCACGGCACTGTTTAGAGTCCCCATCAAAATTGTCCGGTAGAGACAGGCGGAAGCTGGGAGCAGCCACTCGCTGCGGAGGAGATGCAGGAGCTGCGGGAGCAGTTGGTTGCTGTAGTTGCAGCAGAAGCTGTTGCAGCATACCGGTCAGTTGAGTCAGCTGCTGTCCTTGTTCCGCGATCTGTTGTGATTGCTGGGCGACCACCGTGGTTAGGTCAGCGACACTAGGCAGCGGGACCTCAGCGGGATCCATGGCCGGATCCGGACTGGTATGCAGTGAGGACACTGGAGGTGGATCCTCTGTGTCAGTGAGGTGATGGCGTGGGCCGTACCAGGGGAAAGGAATCTAAGGTATTACTGGTTTTCACCAGAGCCCGCCACAAAGCGGGATGGACTTGCAGCGGCAGGTAACCCCCAGGTCGTTCCACCCGATAACGACTCAACCCCACTGACAGCTGAGACAGGCGCAGTACACAGGGACAAGGCAAGAGTAAGGTCAGACGTAGCAGAAGGTCAGGGCAGGCAGAAAGAGTCGTAGTCAGGGGCAACAGCAGAAGGTCTGGGTACACAGACTTGGGAACACACTAAAACGCTTTCTCAGGGCACTAAGGCAACAAGATCCGGCAGGGACAGGAAGGGGTATTGGGTTTTATATCAATGGAGGTGATTGACACTGATTGGGCCAGGCACCAATGGTGCGCTGGCCCTTTAAGTCTCAGAGAGACGGCGCGCGCGCCCTAGAGAACGGGGCCGCGCGCTCCAGGATGTGACAGCCGGGGAACGGGACAGGTGAGTGGATTGGGATGCAACCCGCGGGCGGGCGCGTCCCGCTACAAGGATCGCATCCCCGCCGGCAGTGACAGTGCAGCGCTCCCGGTCAGCGGGTCTGACCGGGGTGCTGCAGATAAGAGAACGCCGCGAGCGCTCCGGGGAGGAGCAGGGACCCGGAGCGCTCGGCGTAACAAGTACCCCTTTTAACCAGCGGTTCCCTCCCAAATAGGGTGCCTCCAGCTGTTGCAAGACACACGGACTGATATTTGAGCCCAAAAAAGGGCTTTTTTGGGTGTTGTCCTTAAAGTAGATGTTACACTAGTGCTTTAGAAGTAAAGTGGACCCTGAATACACCACCTAGCAGCAACCTAGCTATTGCTTTCCATATTACAGCAGGAGCAGCTTCTTTGCCCCTCCACTTTCTAAGCCTGCAGCATGCTGAATGAGGGTAAAATGGCATCCGTGCAAGAGGTAGGAGCGTCTGGAAGGGAGGGACTGCTGCTGATTGGCTGTAATGTGTCTGCTGACTCTGACTCACAGGGTCAAAGTTTACCGCAATGTTAAAGTATAGGGGGCGAATCGAACTCCACATTTGTTCGCCCGATGCGAACGCGAACATGCTAAGTTCGCCGGGAACTGTTCGCCGGCGAACAATTCGCAACATCTCTACTGTTATTTAGTATGACATGGCATTGCTATTAGAATCACTGCCGCAGATTGTCTGGATGTGGCAGATTTTTTATGTAATTTTTATTAAATTTTATTTGAATTTATCAAAATTTTTTGATTAACCATTCTGGTGAGCATCAAACTGGTGGTCCCCCGCCAGGTGAGCTACCACCTGTTCCAGCCCCTGCCTCTCAGCTCCTCCCTGACTGTGAAAGTGTGAATGTTTCATTTAATCAGTTATGGTTCATTGTTATTGCTTGATGCTGCTTCATTGGATTCTTGTGATAATTCCAAAGGAAATATGAAGTTGACGACCATAGGGCCCCAGTCTTGAAAAGATTACTTCATTTTTTTAAATTTAAATTTCAGATTAATATTACATTCCTGTCAGAAGCAACAGAGTTAATAGGTTCTGACAAGCTTTTTGTTTGTTTTGGTTGCCAGGTTATGCTTAGCTGTCTGGCTGGTCAGCTGACATTTTGATTATAGCATCTCCTTGGGGTGACTATGGCCCTCACCTCACTAAACACCCGCTCTTATGGCACACTACTGGCCTGGCAGGACAGCTTTTCCAGTGCAAACTCTCCTTGTTGCAGCCACAAATTAAGTTTGGCTGCCCAGAAGTCCAGCGAATCTTCAAGGTGTGTTGGCATGGGCATATCAAGGTATGCCACCACCTGCTGGTTCAGGTCCTGCTCCAGGTCTACCTGCTGATGATGAGTTGCTTCACTATGCGGGTGAAGAAAGCTACTCATCAGCGACTGTAGACTCAGGCTGCTGTTGATGGAGCTGGTACTGCTCCTGCCACCCAACCCCTCCCCACCAGCCATGGCAGTGGAAGGTAAGTGCAGAGGGCCTGTGAGAGCATGGACGATGGCGCAGATAGGCATCGTCCAACTGACTGCGTAGATTGTCTCTGAAGTACGTTAGTTTGTCCTCCCTCTTAGTGGGTGCAAAAAAGGTCCCCATTTTGTGCCGGTAGCGAGAGTCCAACAAGGTGGAGAGCCAGAATGGTGACAATTCGGCCGTCACTACGCAAGCAAGTGAGCATGCATCGTGCCGTTTGTGCAAGTGACTCGGAGGGACTCCCTGTCTCCATCTCCACTGCAAAGTGCCACGATGTGTCTGTGTCCTCTGTCTTGCCTTCCTCATAACCGTATAGCTCCTCTAGCTGCTCCTGCTCCTCCTCTCCTGTCAGATGACTAGAAAAACCACCCATCCTGCAAAACCTAAACTGTGCTCCACTGTGCCCCTCCCCCTCCTCCTCCAGTTCAGCCCCCACAGGGCTCATGTGGCTATGAGATGTAAGCGCCACGTCTCCAGTGCCCTGAACAGCCATCGTTTCCAACATGTGTTGTAGTAGATGAAGATGTGGAATGGCGTTGTTCATCTCATAACCCTGGCGACTGACTAATAATGTGGCTTCATCAAAGGGCTTGAGCAAACGGCAGGTGTCATGTATGAACGGCCTCTGGTTGACATTGAAGTTACACAGGAGATTACCCCTATCCACTTGGATAATCAAGAAATCGGTCATGGCTTTTCTCTGTTCGTATAGTCGGTCAAATATATGGAGGGTGGAATTCCAACGTGTGCAGCTGCAGCTCAAGGAAGTGTGCTTTGCGATGTACGAGTGTCTGAAGTGCATGCAAAGTTTCCTTCCCATTGTTAGGATGTCTTGCAGATGGGGGAAACACTTTAGGAACCGCTTGACAACCAGATCGAACACGTGTGCCATGGCTCAGGCTTCCTTGTTGCAGCGCAGACAAGATTTGTCGGTTACCATGGTTCCCATTTCCAGTTTTCGTGGAGTAAGCCATGATTTGATTTCTTGATGAATGAATTTTAGCAGTTCTTCCCCTGTGTGACTCTGTTCGCCAAGGCAAACCATGTGAAGAACAGAGTGACACCGCCGTGCCCTACACACATGGTATGTTGGAGGGGCCCTGAGGACAAGGTGAAGGATGAGGAGGTGGAGGAAGCCGCATGATCTGTCCAAGTTACTGTTGTGGCTGTGCAGGAACCACATTCACCCAGTGGGCCATAAAGGACATGTTTATAGCTCCACATGTTGGCACTGCCATGCACTTTGGTACACACCGACAGGCTCAAGGACTGGCCCACCTTCTGATCCACAAAATTGTGCAGGGTTGGTACTGCTTTCTTCACAAAGAAATTACGGCTTCACACTCTTCACCTCGGCTTGGCACAAGCCATCAGTTCTCTGAAAGGTGCAGAGTTCACCACTTGAAAAGAAAAGGACTGTAGCACCAGCTACTTGGAAAGGAGAACATTCAGTTTCTACGCCGTTGGATGAGTGGGTGCATACTTTTGTCTCTCGGACATTGTTTCGCCGATGGATTGCTGGCGAAATGACTGACTCGAAGTAGGAGTAGCAGGAGCATCTTGAGTGACAGAAGGAGGGTATGACACACATCTCCCTTTGGCTGAGGAACAGGGAGCGGCATGTCACTGGGTGATGCAGCAGGCTGGACCACAACATCTGAGCCACGGTTCTCCCAGGCTGCTTCATGGTGACACTGCTTATGTTGACACAGGGTCGTGGTGCCAACATTGGGACACTGGTCAAGCTTCACATTCTGCCGGCACATCTTTGATGTGGCCAGGATAACATCCTCCGGATGCTTGATGAAAAACTTCCACACCGCCGAGTAGCTGATTTTCCCACCAACAGTCCGCACTGATTGACTGCTAGTGCCACCGACTCCAGGAACCCCTGTTCCACTACCTCCCTGGAAAGTAGGCTGCCGCGAAGCAGGTGGTCTACCCGGGCACATTTGGCTTCAGACTTTCCACTTCTGCCACCATGCTGACTGCAGACCAGGCTATCACTTTGCTGGCTCAGCTGCTGCATCATGGGCAACCTGCAAACTTCTTCTCCTGATGATGATGATGAAGCCCCTTCTGCACCCGGCTCCAAAATGTGATCGGCTTCATCATCATCGAGTTGTGTGTGTACATCACTGATGTCCTCCTCAGGTTCCTCAACAGTATCTACATAGTTCATAAGGTTGAAAAAAGACCAGAGTCCATCAAGTTCAACCTATAACCCTAATGAGTCACTACTGAGTTGATCCAGAGGAAGGCAAAAAAAAACCTCATTCTAGAGGTAAAAATTCCTTCCCAACTCCAATTAGGCAGTCAGAATAAATCCCTGGACCAAAGTTCTGTCCCTATAAATCTAGTATCCATAACCAGCGATGTAATTATTCTCCCAAAAAGCATCCAGACTTTTACAGAGTTCACCATGACCACCTCCTTAGGCAGAGAATTCCACAGTTTCACTGCTCTTACAGTAAAGAACCCCCATCTGTGCTGGTGTAGAAACCTTCTTTCCTCTAAACGTAGAGGATGCCCCCTTGTTATAGATACAGTCCTGGGTATAAATAGATCTCTGTACTGCCCCCTGATATATTTATTCATAATTATTAGTAGAGATGAGCGAACTTTTCAAAAATTCGATTTGGCCGATTCGCAAAAGTATGTTTCGGGTCGAATAAATTTGCGGCGAACCTATATTAAAAACAGCTATTTCTGGCCTACTGAGAGCCCCAGTAGGGGTGTAGAACACTTTGCCTTGCTGTAAGACGCATATGGAGTGTGCTAGGTTAGTGAAATCATGCTGTTATTCACGATGGCATGCAGAATACAGGCATTGCCATTAGAATCGCTGCTGCAGAGCGTCTATGTGGCAGCAGGGAGACCATAAGGTGTGAAAATTGAAGAGCCTAAAGAGATCTTTTATGTCATATTTCATGTAATGTCATGTGAAAATCACATTTTTTCCTTACCCATTCTGGTGAGCAACGAGCTGACGGTCCTCCTCCAGGCGAGATACCAGCTGTTCCAACACCTGCCTCTCAGTGCACCCCTGACTATGCAAGTATGAATGCTTCAGTTAATCAGTTATGGTTCATTGCTATTGCTCCAACATGTTTCATTGGATTCTTGTGATAATTCCACAGATAATATGACGTCAACGGCCAAAGGGCCTCAGTCTTAAAAAAATGACTACCTCGGGGGCGGAGCCTGACCGATGAGCTGGATGGACGCATAGCCGCGTCGCTCTCCATGGCTTGGACCTGTACCCTTATTAAGCGGCACCTCAGACTACTGAAAATGGGCAAATCGGACAAGACACATGAGGGGGATACCCCTGGCTCCGTTAAACCGCAGAGAAATCAGGCGGACATGGCTAAATTCTTGAAGAAGAAGCAGTCTAATAGCCCTGCACGCCAAGCCAAGATGGCGCCTGCTCCCGCTTCCACCAGCGATGCAGAGAGAGAGGATGACTCGGAGGCGGAGAACGTACCGGGTAGCCATTTGGACTCGGGCGGAGAGGACGCCAGGCTCTCTCTCACAAGGTCCTTTAGACGGAAGGTAGTACAACAAGCGATCACCAAGTCTCTGCAGTCGGCCCTGACTCCGGTGCTACAGGAGTTGGCGGAAATTAAGGCGGATGTGCGTCAGGTCGGCCACCGCACTGAACAGATGGAGTCTGTGCTTACCGAGACTGTAACTTTCTGCGACGCCACGGCACACCACTTGCAGGCCCAGGAATCGCAACTGAACAAGGCCTTCCTCCTCCCCGAGGATGAGGAGAATCGGAGCCGGCGAAAGAACATTAGGCTGAAAGGTGTCCCCGAGTCTTACGCGGCTGAAGCATTACCGGGGGTGACCATGCAGATCTTCTCAACGCTTCTAGGTGAGGAGCGGGCCGGGAAGGTGGTCATAGAACGGGTACATAGGGCTATACGGCCCAAACCGCAGGCGTCAGAACCGCCCAGAGACATCATTTGCGGCCTCCTCAGTTTTGTGGACACTGCGGCTATTCTCAAGGCTAACAGGGAAGCTGATACCCTACTGTTTGAAGGGACTCCCATTAAGCTGTTTCAGGACGTTGCCCCGTCCACCCTGGCTAAACGCAGGGTCCTCAATCCTCTACTTCAGAGGCTACGGGAGTTGCGCTTACCTTATTCATGGCTGTATCCGTTCGGAATCTCTATCTTAAAAGACGGACGGCGATTTGCCATAAGAGACTCTGACGATTTGGAGAGAGCCTGGCGCTTCCTGGATATACCCCCTATGGACATACCTTCATGGTTGCCGGTACAGCTTGGTCACCTACTGCGCCCCCCTAGATCACCACTTGGTCCAAGGTGGAGAAACTCAAGTCCCTGAAGCAGCAGGAGAGGGCTGCCCAAAAGCTGCAAAATCGGGAAGACCTTGCTCCTGCCTGAGTATGGTTTGCATCACCTGTTAACTGAACTGTTCTCCTCACTGATGCTGGCTCCGGTCCCCTTGCTCGTGGGACACCCTTCGCGTCCCTCCTGAGAACTTCTCCTGCTGTTTGTGGCTCTGCAACCTACGAGGTCTGTTTCTTGGAAAGAGACTGTGGGACCTTTAGCTTCTTCACCCTACACCGTTCCGTGGAGGCTGCGGATCCTATGCTACTGGACTGCTTTACCCACGACTTACAGATGTGTCTGGGTCCCATTGCTCGCTCATCGGAACCACGCACCCCATTTTCTCAGCCCCCCCGGTTTCTCTCCTAGGGACCCATGGACTTCCTCATCCATCCCCTCCCCCATCCCCCATCCCTCTTCGATGGACTTACCTGCAATGCAGTAGCAGCTCCTTCCCTCCTCATGTTGGGCCAAGTACCTAGACTTGCAGCGACCTGGATACGGAGGACCTTCATGTATACTCCCTTCCTCAAGACCTCATGGACTGCTGCTGGTCTCTGTCTTCCTGCTATGAGACTATATTCCCTCTCGTGCTGACAATGATGAGTATAATTGTGATACTCTTTAAGAAAAGGCTTCCCATTAATTATTCCTATCCCTGTTGGGGTATAATGGCCTTCTCAACTCACCCTCCCTTAGAAAGTCGGGGACAAGGAAGGAGGGAGGGGAATTAAAAAAGAAAAAAATAATAATAATTCACATTTGGGATATTGACCCCTTTAACTCCTGCATAGGAAGCCCTTTGATCTAAAGCCCCCCCTTCCCTTCCTGACCTTTAGGCCATCTCATTAATGGGCACTCCCCCCCCCACACCCCTTCCCTTCACTCCCTCCCCCTTCACTCCCCCTCCCCCCCAGCCCCCCTAATAGCTACATTGGTTATATTTTGAGCTGGCCCCTGGTTGCAACCAGACCGAGTAGTGGTGGGGATCTCAGGCCCCCGGAACGAGCAGGCATGTATTTTCAATTCTGTTGCAAATGTTCTGTTTATTTTATTTTTCCTTATTTTTGCCGATTGATAGGTGGTTTGCCCAGCCACACATGTTCTATTATGCTGGTGCCTTACGTTCACGCTAAACTTGATCTCACTTCACCTACCTAAGGGTACAGGAGGGCTGTCGGTACAGGTAGATCCTCCGTTCCCCCCCTGCCTCTCTCTCTGCCTATTTAGAGAGACATTGCTTTTCTGGTGGTGACTGGCTCTGCCGTGTCACCCCTTGCATTAGTTTTCTACTTCTTACCCTTTCTCATCTGGTCTATTTCATTTTCCTTCTCTTTACCTCTTTTTCTTGGTTCCCATTTTGCTCTTGTCTCGGCTGCTCTTCTTTCACTTATACCTGCTCTCTCCCCTGATCTCCGCCTTTCCCTTCCCTCAGTTTCGCTCTCCTTTCTATATCCCGTCCGAATTCCCGGCCTACCCCCCCCCCCTCACCCCTTGTGAGCTGCCTAGCGATGCCCCCCCTCAGGTTTCTCACCTATAATGTGAAGGGGCTTAATTCACAGCCTCTTTTCATTACTGAAGAGGGACGGGGTCTCTATATTGTTTTTGCAAAAAAAACACTTTAAAAGTGGTAGGATCCCGCCCCTTTCCTTTTATTATTTCTCACTTTGGTTTCATAGTGGGAGCACGAACTCTTCCTCCAAAGGAGTCTCCATCGCACTTCACAGAGATGTCCCTTTTGTTTTTGAGTCCAGGTACGAGAGCGGTGACAGCAGAGCTTTGTTCTTAAAAGGTAAGATTGGAGTGGTGACGTATACTCTGGCGAGCCTCTACGTTCCTAACAAACTACAGGTCCCGTGGCTCCTCGATACTCTCGAGAAGCTACGTTCCTTTGCGGAGGGCCCCATTATCTTTGGGGCGGACCTGAATCTGACGCTAGACCCCACATTTGATTCCTCCACTAGGAAATCCACTATTCCAGCCCTCTCACTTCGGACTCTCCAAAACAAATTGCATGAATTAGGCCTAGTCGATGTGTGGCGTACACTACACCCAGGAGATAGGTCATACTCTTTCTTTTCCACTACTCATCAATCCCACCACAGACTGGACTATATATTCTGCCACGACAGCTTACTACAGACGGTGGTCGATGCTGACATTGGGCCTAGGACCTTATCGGATCACTCACCTGCTCATGTAGACATTGACTTAACGCACTTACCACGAAAGGACTGGACATGGCGACTTAACGAGTCACTACTGACCCACGACCCCGACCTTGTTTCCCTCTCCTCACAACTGTCTTCTTACTTTACCATTAACATGACACCAGACGTCTCCATGCCAATAATCTGGGAAGCCCACAAGGCTTATGTCCGAGGGCTGCTGATAGCCTTGGCATCTAAGAGAAAGAAAGAACGCTCCAAACAAATTACCGACCTGCTAGCGCAGATAGCGGTACTTGAGCGGCGTCAGTACGCTCAGGGCCCCCGTTTCGATGATAGGGAGCTGATTTTGGTCAGGGATAAGCTGAAAGATATTCTTAATAAGAAATACGCAGATAATGTAGTCAGATTTCAGCAGAAACTTTTTCTACATGGGGACAAAGGGGGCAGACTCATGACGGCAATGATCAAAAAGAAAAAGTGTTCATACCTTCCATTGTAGATAATAAGGGCTGCACTTGTACTAGCACTCCGGATATTGCAGGGGCGTTCACAGCCTTCTATCGGTCCCTGTACAACCTAAATCCTGATGAGCCGCTCCAGGGTACAAGAGAACAATCCATCTGTACCTTCTTGTCGTCCTTGAACCTACCTTCTATTACCCTGGAGGAGGGGCAGACATTACTCAGACCTTGTACTGAGGAAGAACTGACCTCGGTGCTTAACTCATTCCCATTGGGCAAGGGTCCTGGCCCGGACGGTCTGAGCCTCTTTTATTATAAGAAGCTACAGAGTGTCCTCTTACCTCACCTCACGAAGTGGTGCAACTCTCTGCTATCTGCCTCCACCCTCCCCCTTCAAGCTTTGTGTGCCCACATCACCGTACTGCCTAGGGAGGGAAAGGACCCATCACTGTGCCCGAGCTATAGGTCAATTTCCCTCTTAAACTTGGACGTCAAAATTTGGGCCAAATTACTGTCCCAACGGATGAGTGGCCTTTTACCAAACATTATCAACCCTGACCAGACGGGATTCGTTAGGGGGAGAGAGGGACGTCATAATGCTCTGCGGGTCATGCACACGGTCCATTATGCTCGGGCAATTGGCACCCCGTTACTCCTTCTCGGCACCGATGCCGAGAAGGCATTTGACAGGGTTGCATGGGACTATATGACCCTGACACTGCGCAAGTTCGGCTTCCCTTTGCCTTTAATTTCGGCCATCATGTCCCTTTACCACAATCCCAGCGCTCACATTAAAATTAACGGCACTCTTTCACCCTCCTTCCTGATCAGGAATGGGACCCGCCAAGGATGCCCCTTATCGCCCTCCTTGTATATATTTGTCATGGAGACGCTTCTGCAGCCACTAAGACAGGATGACAACATAAAAGGACTGACCATTGACGGACACACCCACCTTACGGCCGCTTTTGCCGATGACCTGCTCCTGTTAGTTTCCAATCCCACTGACGCACTACCTTGGATATTACATACTATTGAACAGTATGGACTTTTGTCCAATTTCAAGGTCAATTTCTCCAAATCAGAGATTCTTAATATTTCCGTTCCGCTGGAGCAGGCTCGGAAATGACAACTGACCTCACAATTTCGCTGGCCCACCAAAAGCATCACTTACCTTGGGATAGGCATACCTTCCTCCTTGGCAGACCTATATCACTTAAACTACACTCCTCTGTTGTCAAAAATAAAATCCCAATTAGTCGGCTATAGACTACCGTATTTGTCTTGGCTTGGCAGGAGGAACCTACTCCAGACGTATATTATTCCTTCCATTGTGTACGTCTTGAGGATGGTCCCACTGAAATTACCAGCTGCATACTTGTCCCAATCGAGAAGGTTGTTCACTAATTTCCTATGGGCGGGTCGGAGGCCTAGAATTCCGTACTCACTTCTGTCAAGGAGGAAGGGTGACGGAGGCATTGGTATCCCTAATGTTGAGCAGTTATACTTGGCCACCCATCTCCAAAGGTGGGTTGAACTGGCCTCGGGAACGAGCTTATTGCAAGGACATTCCTTGGAGCGGGACCAGCTGGGTATGCCTCGCTCTCTCGCTTTAAGGGATATTTGGCTCCCCACCCACCGCGGCCTAGCTGACATCACTAATCCTATACTGAAGGGCACATTAGTGACGAAAATGAGGTACGATATGCAACACTCTCGGTTGGATAATGGGAAAAGGAGGCTCCCTATGTTTATCCCCTCATCATTAATTCCGTATGCCTTTTAACCCGACACCACACACCCAGATGAAGTATGGAATAAGTTGAACGATATTCCTATCAGTGAACTTTGCATCGACAAGCGCCCCCCCCACGCCGGAACACATACAATCGTTGTTGCCCGCTTCTCGGTTAAACTTTCTCCAAACACATCTCATCAGGCAATCTTGCGTGGAGGCTCTAAGGGTATGTGACATCGCTGGTGACCATAACTGGCTTGAACGCCTTGTACACACAGCACATGCTTCGAAACATAGGCTCTCGGCGTACCGCTCTCAACTGCTAGATATGGGATCCTCCTACACGCCCACATTCCTCCTCTCATGGGAGAGGGAATTGGGCCTGACTCTTACAGATTCGGACAAGGCAACCATCCTGCGCAACTCTCATGGTTTTTCCAGATGTATCAAAACTACAGGAGAACCATTATAAACTACTTACACGATGGTACAAAACTTCTGAACTGCTTAACCACTGGGGCCTCGCCCCATCGGCAAAGTGTTGGAGGTGTGGGATGGGGACGGGCTCATTTTACCACATCTGGTGGTCCTGCTCCAAAATTACATCATACTGGCAGGAGGTAGAGGGGCGCATCTCTGCTATTCTGGGCAGGGACGTATCTCTGACACCATCATTAGTCATTTTGGGCTTGTCCTGCAAAGACCACTCCCTACACAAACACTCCCTACTTGCTCACTTGATTTCAGTGGCGAAATGTCTTATTCCGCTGCACTGGATGCAACTGAACCCGCCCACCACTGCGGAGTGGCTGCTCAAGGTAGATCATCTCTGCAGGATGGAAGAGCTCTCCAGCTGGAGCACCAGATCATATGACATTTACCGTCAAACATGGTTGCCATGGCTTACTTACAAATCCGCAGATTCGAGCTTTCTATGATTAGCTTGGTTCTCCAGTGGAACCTTTATTTAATTAGGGGCCTGCCTAGGGTGGAATCTCTACTCTGCTCCGCTTTCTACATCTTCCACTGCTTTTCTCTCCCTATCTCTGCCTCTTACCCTCTCCAATTCCTTTAATGACTGACACCTAGCTCTCAAGCTACTGGCCATTTTTAGTCGGTTACTAGTCTCCCTACGGCCATGTCTCGGCTCACACCCTACCCTACCTGGTTACTTCTTCTTTCCTTGTCCCTTTTCTTTTTCTCTCTCACATCTCTCTCCTGATTAGGTGCCTTTTTGGCCTTACCTTTCCATTATACTTCCTTGTTATTCCGGCTATCCCCTGGGAGTCCGCAGCTCTGCCCTACTCAGTTCTTCTCTATTCTGCTCTATTCTACTCTAGTCTACTCTGCCTGCACTGCTTTAATCTACTCCAATATACTCTACCCTGCCCTTCCCCTCAGCAATATTCTACTCCTTCTCTTTCTACCTTTTTCTCTCTTCTCCTTCTCTCCTTCTTTTTCTTTTCCTTTTCACACCCATGCTCTTCGCCTCTGTGTTCTTCTGCTCTTCCCTCTCTCTTTCCCCCTTCCCCTCTTATGCACCTTCTCCTTCCTCTGTATACACCTCCTCCTCCCCTCCTGTGGGTTAGGGGGTTGACTTATACCATACCCAGACGCCTTCACTGTACAGTGCCAAATATTGGTCGGTCTCACTGGGTGTATCAGATGTAATCTAGATTAGCTTTTTTAGTCAAATCCTGATTGACCCCAGTTGTACATCTACTGTGATTTTTATGTTGACGTTGTGAAGGATTTATTTTTATGATTCTCTTATGATCTGCCTCACGGCCCCGGCTGCGCCTGGGACCCTGAGAATGTTACGTTCTTGTTTGCTGTGAAAATCAAAAAATAAAGATTTGAAAAAAAAAAATGACTACCTCTAAGATTAAAAGATGACTGTTGAAATCTCTATTGAAGAGGTATGTTAGCTAGTGCTACCATCAAAAAGAATTGTGGGCCTAGCCCAGCAGCAACAGTTAGCCAAGGAGTTCCTGAAACACACAAGAGCAGTCAGGAGCAGGCATCAGCAGTACCCAAGAAGGTTTAATAACCCATACATTGCAAGATCAAATTTGAAATTTCAATTAAGCATGTATTTAGCTAGTGCTAAACATTCAAAAATTAAAGGCCCAAGCCCAGAAGCATCATTAAGGCAATTAGTTCCTGAAACACACAGGAGCAGTCAGGAGTAGGCATCCACAGTACCCAACAGGCTTTCATAACCCATTAAATCGAAAGATCAATGTTGAATTTTCTATTAAAGGGAATGTATCACCCAATGTTGTTAAATATTTTTTAGAGGTTTAATACATTTTTCCCATTTTTTAAATATTTTTGCAAATATATTTAAAAAAAAAAATTGTGACAAAATATGAAAAATTAAAAAATAACTTGTCATATTTCCCACTCTTGACCAGCAGAGGGAGCTAACATGAGGGATTGGATGAATAGAAAGGAATTACTGTAAAATGTTGCCTTGCTTTCCTGCAACTCCCTCTTGTGTCTGTATGCAAGTAGAGAGGGGGATGGAAATCTGTAGTCCACTAGTCAGAGCCATTTTGTCAGTGATTGATAAATGCAGACTACCAAAAGTCTCTCACACACTTTTCTGCTCTAACGTCGCAGCTTCTCACTGCCCGCTCCTTGGCTCCTTACTGCCCGCTCCTCACTGCCCGCACCTCCGCTCCTCACTGCCCGCACCTCCGCTCCTCACTGCCCGTACCTCCGCTCCTCACTGCCCGCTCCTCTGCTCCTCACTGCCCGCACCTCCGATCCTCACTGCCCGCTCCTCACTGCGGGCTCCTCACTGCCCGCTCCTCGGCTCCTCACTGCCCACTCCTCGGCTCCTCACCGCCCGCTCCTCACTGCCCGCTTCTCACTGCCCGCTCCTCGGCTCCTCACTGGAGGAGCAGGCAGTGAGGAGCCGAGGAGCGGGCAGTGTTTCCCAAACCAGGGTGCCTCCAGATGTTGCAAAACTACAACTCCCAGCATGCCAGGACAGCTAAAAGCTGTCTGGATATGCTGGGATTTGTAGTTTTGCAACATTCTGGTTGCAAAACACTATGTGAAGCAGTGTTTTTTTTCCAACCAGGATGCTGCAAAACTACAACTCCCAGCATGCCCAGACAGCTTTTAGCTGTCCTGGCATGCTGGGAGTTGTAGTTTTGCAACATCTGGAGGCACTCTGGTTTGGGAAACACTGGCATGGGGGGGCGACATTGTGTAAAGTAGTGTTTCTCAGTCAGGATGTTGCAAAACTACAACTCCCAGCATGCCCAGACAGCTAAAGGCGTAACTCCAATTGAACTCCAATTGGTTGGGAAACGCTGATATATATATATATATATATATATATATATATATATATACACATCAGCGTTTCCCAACCAGAGTGCCTCCAGCTGTTGCAAAACTATAACTCCCAGCATGCCCGGACAGCAAAAGCCCTGCTAAAGGTTGGAGTTTTGGAGGCATCGTGTTCAAGAAAGGCAGAGTGCCCCCTCCTCACCTTTCCAATCCCCTGCTGTACGGCTGTCACTGTCTGGTCCGGCCACGCACATGACGTTATTAGCAGACGCAGCTCCTATGGCTTGACAGTGACAGGTCCCGGGAGAGGAGGAGGACAAGACTACGGGCGCTCAGGCGGGGAGAGCTGGTATGTGTTGCCGGATAGGGGAGAAGAGGAGCACGGAGAGGCCAGGGGAAGAGGAGAGGGGGGTGTAGAAGAAGCGGAGCACGGAGAGGCTGGGGGCAGGGGAGAGGGGGGGGGAAGCAGAAGCGGAGCACGGAGATGCTGGGGGGAGGGGGGAGAAGAAGCGGAGCACGCACGGGAGCCAGCTGGGGAAGATAACATAGGTCCTGAAGCAGCCGACAACACAGCGGCTGCTTCGGGACTTCTATAATATGGCGCCGGCACACTCTTGTGTCGGACATGGGCTTTGTTCTGCGCATGACATACATGCGCAGAACAGCCATAATGTAAGCGAACGGGACGTCTCCCGTACCAGCTTGTCTATGTACATACATTGCCGTAGAGCAAGTGTGCTGGTGTCGTGAAGTGACGTCAGCACACTTGCTATGGTAATGGCAGCCCCCATAATATAAAAATATTCCAAAAACTAACATTAAAATAAAAAATAAAAAAATGATAGCATTAACTAGGTATTTAAATTCCAATAAAATAATAAAAAAAATATGTGACACTTTCCCTTTAAGCATGGATTTATTTAGTGCTAAACATCCAAAAATGAAAGGCCCAAGCCCAGAAGCATCAGTAAGGCAAGTAGTTCCAGAAAGACAAAGGAGCAGTCAGGGGCAGGCATCAGCAGAACCCAAGAGGTTTTAATAACCTTATACATTGCAAGATCAATGTTGAAATTTAAATTAAGCATGTATTTAGCTAGTGCTAAATATCCAAAAAATTGAGGGCCAAGGCCAGAAGCAGCATTAAGTAAATTAGTTCCTGAAACAAACAGTCAGGAAAAGGCATCTACATTATACCGGGGGATTTAATAAGCATTAAAATTGAAATATTAATGTTGAAATTTCTCTTGAGCACTCACGTTAGGAAGTGCTAACATCGAAACATATTAGGCACAGGCCCAGCTGCATCCCAAAACAATCTAGTTGCTGAAAGACACAGCCTGGATCTGGCAGGAGGATGCGTACATAAGAGGGCTTTAATTTAAAAATATCAAGTATAAGTGTCCCGAGACCCAGCGTGTGGCTACGAAGGACCAAATCGAACAAGGAGCCACATGTCACATGGTGGTACAATGACAGAGCCTGGAGGTGGCATCAGTATGAGGAGACTATATGGTGTCTGAAAGGCACAGCCTGGAGGTGACAGAAGCAATGTGAAGCCATTATGGATCACACAAATAGGAAATTGGTCCATCCAAAGAAGCAACATGTAAATCATTTGATGATTTGAATTATTTAACTCAAGATCACCTGATAGCAGATTCAAGACTATATGGTGTCATCTAGAGATGAGCAAATCGAAGCTGGCGAACCCGAATTCATTATGAATTTCATAAAATATTCGATTTGCAACAAATGCGAATATTACCGCGATTCTATTGCGCAAATCACTTAATTAAACTCCATTTTACAGCGTTACAGGCTCCAGGACACCTAAAATGTTGGATCCACATGTCATTACATGTGGCAGGGGATGCTGGGAAGACGGGAAGGCAAGGTGGAAAGGGAGGTAGGCGGGATGACCCTGAATCACATGCAGGACATCAGAATTCATTGACCCCTGTGATGTCACAGCCCTATATAATCGTCAGCCATCTTGCGGCTGCTCAATTCATGCCATATACACTGCAGAGATAGGACTGACTGCGTGTCTGTGTGTGTTACACAGAGATGCTGAATTGATCATACCGCAGCATTCCACTGCCAACTGCTGGTTACATCAGCGTTGTGGACAGAGAGAAGTGCAGTGCTTGTTGTCACTGAGAAGGATTTTGACGCCAGCCATTAAGCTCCCAGTCACTTCATTCAGCATTTTATCAGAGGGGCAGATAGTTTTTCGTTGCCTCATACATATCAACAAGCTGCCTGAACTTCGTGAACCGTATCACAGGAGGCAGGAAAGATTTTCAGCCCCATTCTGTGTATATACTAGTCTGTAGAAGGTATAAAGACCAGTTCACTCCATTCTTAACATTCTTTGACAGAGTGCAATTTAGGGTTTAATCCCTATTTTTTTGTGGTGCTGCACTGTTGTGTCCTGCTGCTGTGCAAAAATATGTTTTTTTCAGCGGACTGTAGTGCATTTATCTGCCCTCATATGTGCATACCACATACCTACATCAAACAAGTCTACTATTTTGTATCTGTAAATCTGTAACAAGTCTAGATACTTGGAAAGTCCTGGCAAAAATAATCACTGGCTGGTGTTTTACAAAAATACAGAGTTTTTTGGCGTATTTGTGAAAATCACATATCTACTCCTAAGTAGTGTACCATTTTGTACCTGTTAATCTTTCAAGGGCCTCCATACTGTGAAAGTCCAAGCAAAATTACTCACCGGCTGGTGTTTTAAAAAAAATAGATTTTTTTTGGCGTATTGTAGTGCATTTTTCTGCCCTTATCAGTGCATACCACATACGTACATCTAATAAGTGTACCATTTTGTATCTGTTAGTCTGTCATGGGCCTGCATACTGTGAAAGTCCAAGCAACAGTACTCACCAGCTGGGGTTTTACAAAAATACAGAGTTTTTTTGGCATATTGTAGCACATTTTTCTGCCCTCATCAGTGCATACCACATATGTACATCTAAGTAGTGTACCATTTTGTACCTGTTAATCTGTGAAAGGCCTACATACTGTGAAAGTCAAAGTAACATTACTCACCGGTTGGTGTTTTGCAAAAATAGAGTTTTTTGGCGTATTGTTGCGCATTTTTCTGCCCTCATCAGTGCAAACCGCATATGTACATCTAATTAGTGTACCATTTTGTACCTGTTAATCTGTGAAAAGCCTACATACTGTGAAAGTGCAAGCAACAGTACTCACCGGCTGGTGTTTTACAAAAATACAGAGTTTTTGGGCGTATTGTAGCACATTTTTCTGCCCTCATCAGTGCATACCACATACCTACATCTAAGTAGTGTACTATGCTGTACCTGTTAACCTGTCAAGGGCCTACATACTGTAAAAGTCCAATCAATAGTATTCACTGACTGGTGTTTTACAAAACTTACAGAGTTTTTAGGCTCATTGTAGCGCATTTTTCTGTCCTCATCAGTGCATACCACATATGTACATCTAATGAATGTAACATTTTGTACCTGTTAATTTGTGAAAGGCCTACATACTGTGAAAGTCCAAGCAAAATTACTCAACAGCTGGTGTTTTACCAAAAGACAGAGTTTTTAGGCTTATTATAGCGCATTTTTCTGTCCTCATCAGCGCATACCACATGCCTACATCTAAGTAGTGCACTATTTTTTACCTCTTAATCTGGCAAGGGCCTACATACTGTGAAAGTCCAAGCAAAATTACTCAACGGCTGGTGTTTTACAAAAAGACAGAGTTTTTAGGCTTATTATAGCACATTTTTCTGCCCTCATCGGTGCATACCGCATACGTACATCTAATTATTGTACCATTTTGTACCTGTTAATCTGTGAAAGGCCTACATACTGTGAAAGTCTAAGCAACAGTACTCACCGGGTGGTGTTTTACAAAAATGCAGAGTTTTTTGGCGTACTGTAGGGCATTTTTCTGCCCTCATCAATGCATACCACATACCTACATCTAAGTAGTGTACCATTTTGTACCTGTTAATCTGTCAAGGGCCTACATACTATGAACGTTCAAGCAAAATTACTCACCGGCTGGTGTTTTACAAAAATGCAGAGTTTTTAGGCTTATTGTAGTGTATTTTTCTGCCCTCATCAGTGTATACCGCATACGTACATCAAAGTAGTGTACAATTTAGTACCTATTAATCTGTCAAGGGCCTACATACTGAGAAAGGCCAAGCAAAATTACTCGCCATCTGGTGTTTTAAAAAAATACTGAGTTTTTAGGCGTATTGTAACACATTTTTCTGCCCTCATCAGTGCATACCGCATACGTACATCTAAGTAGTGCATCGTTTTGTACCTGTTAATCTGTCAAGGGCCTACATACTGTGAAAGTCCAATCAGGGGGCGTGGCTTGGAACGTTGGAGGTAGCACGCACCTAGAGAGAGCTCCGTCCGGGACCTAAGCACAACGGGCGACAGCTCAAGATATGAGAGGCAGATCTAGAAATAAACATAAGAAGAAATCCCTGTGGTCCAGTTGGGACACATAAAGAACTTTTTTGGCCCTGCAAAGCTGACCGGAGGACCGACGACAGAAATGCGGCCTGCAACCAGCGCCATCTTGAAACCTGAGTGCCCTCCTGCATACACAGAGGAGATGTCGGCGCACGCTGAGATCAGCGCGGGTAAGCCAGCTGACTTGCCTGCGCCTCCTGAGAAAGCGGAGCTCCCAGGACTCTCCCTCCTGTGACCGGCAGCGAGCACCGAGGGACAGCGGACACCGCAGCCGTGGTAAGCCCACAGGCCCTTCGTCCATCCCAGGCAGACTTCCCTGCGCTCCAGCCTCACACGGCACAGCGCGTCCCTGCCCCGGCTGAGACCGACTCCTTACCTCTCACCCACCCGCTGACCACACACCATGGGCTGGGAAGCAATTCACCCTCTTATGCCGCTGCGGCTGCCCTGCAGAGCGCTCCCACAGACGGGCCAACCTCACCTCTGATACAGGAGGCTCCCGGCGCTGCCATGATGAAGGAGCCCTCTGACAGTCTCAGAGCGCAGAACGCCTCAGCTGCCTTGGAACGGCTTGCTGAATTACCCATGCCATTTATTCCTTTACCTGTGTCAGTGCCCCAGACCTGTGACCCTGTGGATGGGTGGCACAGTATTCATAGGAAGCAGGGGCAGAAACATATCACAGACTCCTACTTCCTCACCTGATATGTCCCAATCTTCCCTTCCTTGTACCAGTTCCAGGTCCCTCTGCACAAAATGTCATTGACTGGTCTGCGGATATGGAGTCTGATGCATCTAATTCATACAGGGGTTCACGTGATTCCTCAGCAGATAGCGATAATCCGGATTACTGGGGGAAAAGTCCACCCGCGAAGAAAACATTTTTTAAGACCCCTATGAAGCATCTCCAGTCCAGACGTCGCCTCTTTGAGCGTTCCTCTTCTGATGAATCTCGCACGCCAGTCAGGGGGTCTCCTACCCCTAAGGATATCTTCGCCAGACAGTCTTCACCACAGCCTCCACTGTTCTCGCCTCCACAAGATCTTCCTACACCGGAACACACAGCCAACACTCTTAAAAAATTCCCTGAACTCCAGGCACTGCTTGCGCTCCTACCAACCAAACTGGATATGCTGTCCCTGGCATCAGATCTGAAGACAGCGTGGACTAGTGACCTCCAACCAGTTAAAGAGATGGTTTCTCACATACAGACCAAAGTGAACGACCTTGAATCCTTCCGTTCGTCCGCACAAACTCAACTACAATCCCTGCAAGAAACCACTAAGAAATTGCTGGCCCAACAAGCTTTAACTATTGATCACATTGAAGACATGGATAACAGAAACCGTCGGAATAACATTAGAATCAAGGGACTCCCTGAATCGGTTACACCGCATGCTATACCAGAGACCTTACAGAAGCTGTTGAATGAAGTCCTTAAGAAACCTCCTGACCACCTTATTGAGTTAGATAGAGCCCACAGAGCTCTGAAAGCAAAAAACTCCGAGGGACGTTATCTGCTGGGTCCATCACTATCTCCAGAAGGAGGAGATCATGAACAAAGCACGCTCTCCAAAAACGCTGACTGATAATGGGACCCCAGTATACCTGTTTCAAGATCTGTCCTTGCGCACCCTGCGGCTAAAAGCTTCCCTGATGCCGCTGCTGTCTGTTCTACAAAACGCGCAGATAACATACCGCTGGGGGTTCCTATTTGCTTTTATTGTTCCCGTGAACTTTTAAATTGCCGACGATCCCTTTGCCATACTGGGAACTACTGTTCACTCTCCCGCCGACAATGCTTGCCCGCTCCAAGCAGCGTTCTACTCCTTCATCGGGCCCACGGGCAGGCCATTACTCGGAACCGCTCCCGCAAAGACCGAAACGGAAGACCTGAAATGTTGTAATTTGTGTTTTGATTTTTTCTGCACTGTTCTCTTAACGTGTACATTCCTCTCCTAGGAGTGATGTCACCCTATCGGAACTGTTCTGTCCCGCTTATGGTATAGGGTGCTGACTGTTGTATGTTTATTTTGATAATAGCTTATTTAGAATTTTTTGCCTTACTTACTACTTGCTCTTACTTAGCCGCAACTGCCTTACTGCCTCCCTCCGTTAGTTAGTTAGAGGGCTCTTAGGCCCTTAGTAGTCAAACTTGCCTGTTTCTTCACTTAGCAGCCCATCCCCATTTTATTGGGTCTGGGCTTCTTTATTTTTCAGATGGTCCGAGTTGAGGACTGGATACTGTATTGTCCCCCTTTCATTGATGGCTTTGTTACAACTTTTAGTCTGGTATGCCTTCTATGGTCCCCCACATAGCTTAGACATCGGACGGGCCCCGGTTGAGTCTACGGCCCTTATGGCCTCCTCTTATAGTCTTGCTGTACCTGTCTCTTTACAGTTGCTGTCCCTTACCTTTCTTTCCTTACCTTTCTTTTTGTTAGCAGATGGTCGACCTTACACACTGCCTCTCTTGCCTCGTGGGATGTTCACATCACTTTGTACAGAAGATTTCGGTGAGTCGTTCAGCCCCCTGATGGCGACTGATATTCACGTAGCCTCCCTTAATGTTAAGGGATTTAATACTCCCGAAAAAAGATCCCAGATACTGTATTACTTCCATAAACAAAGAGTTAAAATTCTGGCCTTACAAGAGACCCATTTCAAAATAGACCACGTCCCTTCTCTGCCCACTAGATGTTATAACACATGGATACACAGTATTAATCCCGACTCCAGAGCCAAGAGGACTTCATTGGGCTTCCATAGATCCCTCCCTGTTACTGTTCGTTCTTCCTTCATTGACTCTAATGCCAGGTATGCCTTTGCCAACTGCGAAATAACTGGTAGCGCCATCACCATAGCCTCTATTTATACTCCCAACCATGATCAAATTCCGTTTCTCATAAAAACTCTTGACGCCCTCTCAGATTTTGCAACGGGCCCCATTATCTTATGTGGCGATCTGAATCTTCCATTGTGCCCGACCCTAGACACCTCCACTGGTAAAACGTACCTCTCCTACCGTAAACTAAAGGCGCTCAAACAGAAGCTACACCTTCTTCAACTGGTGGATGTATGGAGGGTCACGCATCCACAGGAACGTGATTACACGTTTTACTCTAATCCTATGAAATCCTACAGTAGGATCGACTATATCATTTGCTCCCACTGCTTGCTGCCCTCCTTCCATGAGTCGAACATTGGTGTAGCTACTTTGTCTGACCACGCCCCAGTGACAGGTTCGTTTGTAATACCCTCCTATGCTAAACCCCAAGCCTCCTGGAAATTAAACGAATCCCCGCTCTTGGATGATCTGTGTGTGAGTGATCTGAAGAAAACAATTGAGCACTTTATCTCAGACCATTCAACTGACCCTACTTCGCCCCTGTTGAAATGGAAAGCCCTTAAATGCGTCCTGAGAGTTGTTTTAATAAAAAATGGGGCTAGATTGAAAAAAGAATTGTCGGCTAAATTTGCGTCCCTATTGCAGTCTTTGCACTCTCTAGAACTGCAGCACAAGCACTCGCAACAAGATGCTGTGTTCCGGGAGCTGATCAGGGTGAGACATGATTTGTTGGAGCACTTGAACTCTAAAAATAGATATTATAGACAAGTTACAGTCAAGCAGTTTTATATGTGGGGTAATAAATCGGGTCGCCTGCTTGCGAGATCCCTAAAAGAAAAAAAATCATCCCTATACATACCCGCCATTCAAACTAGACCGGACGAAGTTTCTCATCTCACTAATTATATTTTAGATGCCTTTCAGAGATATTACACTGATTTGTACAACCTGCCCAAACCCCCTGCACTTTTTTTTATGAAAGGATAATTCCCTCCCCTCCTTACAACATTATCTGACCTCAACTTCCCTCCCGTCCCTTTCCCCTGAAGCGATCTCCTCTATGGAGACCCCGTTCTCCCCTGAGGAGCTTGAAGCACCTATTTCATCTCTGACGGTTGGGAAGAGCCCCAGACCCGATGGCTATACGGCCAAGCTGTTCAAGGTCCTTAGGGAAGAATTGAAAAACTCTCTGCTACTTGCCTTTAACGATACATCAGACACCACATTACTCCCCCAGTCTTTTCTCCGGGCATTTATTACGCTCATCCCGAAAGAGGGGAAAGACCCCCTTCACTGCTCGAACTAGCGTCCGATATCCCTCATTAATACGGATGCTAAATTGTACGCTAAGTTGATAGCGAACAGACTAGCCCCTCACCTGGACTCCCTAATCCACCCTGACCAAGTGGGCTTTGTCCGTGGCAGGGAGGCGAGGGATAACACTCTCAGGGCCTTCTTTGTGATTCATTATGCTAGCTCCCGTAAAATCCCGCTTTTCCTCTTATCGCTTGATGCGGAGAAGGCCTTTGATAGGGTGGATTAGGAGTTTCTGAGGGGCACCCTTGTACAGACTGGTTTAGGCCCTGTAATGCTTAAGAGGATCCTTGCGCTTTATACGAATCCCCAGGCCCAGATTCGTACCAACGGGCAATTGTCTGAGCCCTTTGGGATTTGTAATGGGACGAGGCAGGGGTGCCCCCTTTCGCCTCTCTTATATGTTCTGTGCATAGAACATCTTCTAGTAGCTATACGCAACAACCCGGATATCAAGGGTTCGGCGTTCGCGGATGATGTCCTGCTATATGTCACCTCCCCTATTACTTCCCTGCCCTCCCTATTGGCCACCCTTCGTCAGTTTTCAGACTATAGTAACTATAAATTTAATCCCTCTAAGAGCGAAGCATTAAACATAACCCTTGCCCCTGACGTTGTTCAACTGCTCCTACAGTCCTACCCCTTCAAGCGGCAGAAACGCTCCCTCTGCTACTTGGGTGTTCAGGTCCCAGCAATCACTGCGGATTCATTCCAGGTTAATTTCCCTCCTCTTCTGCTAGCCATTAAATCGGACCTTACCAAATGGGACCGTAAAGAGTTCTCATAGTTGGGACGCATAAATATTTTCAAGATGAACATTCTCCCGAGACTTATCTTCTCTAGTGTTCCAACGCATATACCACGTACCTTCTTTAAGGAGCTAGCTACAACACAGTCCAACTTTTTTGGGCCCGTAAGCGGGAGCGTATAGCGAGACAGGTACTACATAGGCGAAAGCTGATGGTGGCCTGGCGCTCCCTAACTGCCTACTCTACTACTCTCTAGAGTCCTTGACTGTTTCCATGGACGCGTGAACAAGCAATGGGTGCCAAGTTGGACCCGAAATGCAGGCTCTGGCTGAGGTGTATCCCTTCTCCCTCCCGCAACTCGTTCGATTTTCCCCCAATAATGGACTCTATTCTTAGAGCGCATTACACCGATATGTCTAACTTGTCCCTATACTCCTCTTGCGGTCCGTTCACTCCGGTATTTAACAATCCTGATTTCTTCCCTGTCCTTTCAGCCCCTGCTTTCTTGACTCTAGACAGGAGAGAGAGCCCTATGTTCACCTCACTACTGCCACTACTGGCACAATCCGGATTGAGACAGTTCTCTGTCATAGTGGGAGTAGCTTTGCATACATTCACACTTCAGTTCCAATATGCCCAATTGTCCCACTTCTACAACACACAAAAGGTCCACCTCTCTCTTCATCGCGACCTCACTAGGTTTGAAGCTATTTGTTGTGCCTCGGGCCCTGTCCCACATATGGTGAGCGCACTTTACTCCCTTCTATTAGATGAATTCAAGGACTCGCCTCTCCCCTATAGATCCTTGTGGGAAAGAGACCTGGGTCGCCCCTTCTCTGACAGTGAATGGTCACGCGCCCTGACTCTTTGCCATAAGGCATCTATCTTCAGCAAGGTGCAGGAGACCAACTACAAAGTATTGTCTAGGTGGTACAGAGTGCCGTCTTTGTTGACACGCATGTACCCGGGCCTTCTTGACAATTGCTGGAGATGTGATCGCCCGGAAGAAGATATGATTCACTCATGGCTCCATTGTCCTGTTTTGGACCTCTTTTGGTCCAATGTGTTAGAGAAAATACGCACATCACTCTCTCTTTGCCTAGGGAAGCCCCGGAGGTATTGTTGTGCATTCTCCCGCAGCCTGTCCCTGGGTCTAACCCAAAACTTGCACACTATCTTCTAACAGCAGCTAGGGCAGTAATCCCACGACACTGGATGGCAGAAGCCTCTCATATATGTCGCATGGAGGAACTGCTTGCTGACTCTCGGAAACAGTTGGACAAACACCACAGCCTTTGGGCCCCCTGGCAGGCTTTTATGTCCTCACCGGACTTTGACACTGTCCACTTAGATCCCCCTTGACCGACGAAAGTCCAATCAATTGTATTCATCGGCTGGTGTTTTACAAAACTTACAGAGTTCTAAGGCTCATTAAAGCACATTTTTCTGCCTTCATCAGTGCATACCACATACCTACATCTAATGAGTGTAACATTTTGGACCTGTTAATCTGTGAAAGGCCTACATACTGTGAAAGTCCAAGCAACAGTACTTACCGGCTGGTGTTTTACAAAAAGACAGAGTTTTTAGGCTTATTGTAGCACATTTTTCTGCCCTCATCAGTGCATACCACAAACATACATCTAATGAGTGTAACATTTTGTGCCTGTTAATCTGTGAAAGTCCTACATACTGTGAAAGTCCAAGCAACAGTACTTACCGGCTGGTGTTTTACAAAAAGACAGAGTTTTGAGGCTTATTGTAGCGCATTTTTATGCCCTCATCAGTGCATACCACAAACATACATCTAATGAGTGTAACATTTTGTGCCTGTTAATCTGTGAAAGTCCTACATACTGTGAAAGTCCAAGCAACAGTACTTACCGGCTGGTGTTTTACAAAAAGACAGAGTTTTGAGGCTTATTGTAGCGCATTTTTCTGCCCTCATCAGTGCATACCACAAACATACATCTAATGAGTGTAACATTTTGTGCCTGTTAATCTGTGAAAGTCCTACATACTGTGAAAGTCCAAGCAACAGTACTTACCGGCTGGTGTTTTACAAAAAGACAGAGTTTTGAGGCTTATTGTAGCGCATTTTTCTGCCCTCATCAGTGCATACCACATACATACTTCTAAGTAGTGTACCATTTTGTACCTGTTAATCTGTCAAGGGCCTACATACTGTGAAAGTCCAAGCAAAATTACTCACCAGTTGGTGTTTTACAAAAAGACAGAGTTTTGGGACTTATTGTAGCACATTTTTCTGCCCTCATAAGTGCATACCACATACGTACATCTAATGAGTGTAACATTTTGTACCTGTTAATCTGTGAAAGGCCTACATACTGTGAAAGTCCAAGCAACAGTACTCACCGGCTGGTGTTTTACAAAAATACAGAGTTTTCAGGCCTATTGTAACACATCTTCTGCCCTCATAAGTGCATACCACATACCTACATCAAAGCAGTCTACTATTTTGTATCTGTAAATCTGTAACAAGTCTAGATACTGGGAAAGACCAGGCAAAAGTAATGACCGGTTGGTGTTTTACGAAAATACATTTTCCAAGTGTACTATAGAGCCTTTTTTCTGTCATATGTGCATACCACATAGCTTCATCTAAGTAGTGTACTTTTTTGAACCTGTTAATCTGCAACAAGCCCACATACAGGGAAAGGCATGTAATGAAGCATATTTTACTCCCCTTGTATACGCACGTATGTATACGCAAGTATGTCAGGCAGATAAGTGCCAGGACGTGCTAAGAGGAGTGGTAGAGGCCTACATTTATCAGGCAAAGGTCGCAGTAGACTAGAGGCAGCAGGAGTCGCAGCGAGAGATCTGAGCTCCCGGTATCAGCTATCATTTGTGTCTCTACCGACAACCCATCTGTAGTCGTCAATTGTTTGACGTGGTCATCCACTTCATCACAAGTAACATCTGATACCCCTAGTCAATAGAGATGTCGCGAATTGTTCACCGGCGAACAGTTCCCGGTGAACTTAGCATGTTCGCGTTCGCATCGCTGGGCGAACATATGTGAAGTTCGATTCGCCCCTATGCTTTAACATTGCGGTAAACTTTGACCCTGTGAGTCAGAGTCAGCAGACACATTACAGCCAATCAGCAGCAGTCCCTCCCTTCCAGACCTTCCTACCTCCTGGAAGGAACGCCATTTTACCCTCATTCGGCATGCTGCAGGCTTAGAAAGTGGAGGGAAAGAGAAGCTGCTCCTGCTGTAATAGGGAAAGCGATAGCTAGGTTGCTGCTAGGTGGTGTATTCAGGGTCCACTTTACTCCTAAAGCACTAGTCTAACATCTGCTTTAAGGACGGCACCCAAAAAAGTCCTTTTTAGGGATCAAATATCAGTCCGTGTGTCTTGCAACAGCTGGAGACACCCTGGTTGGGAGGGAACCGCTGGTTAAAAGGGCTACTCCAGTGTAAAACTTAAGTTCCTTCAAGCAACTAACTACAGTATTAAAAGGGCTATAAGTTCAGTCCGTGTGTCTTGAAACAGCTGGAGGCACCCTGGTTGGGAGGGGACCGCTGGTTAAAAGGGGTACTCCAGTGTAAAACTTAAGTTCCTTCAAGCAACTAACTACAGTATTGAAAGGGCTATAAGTTCAGTCCATGTGTCTTGCAACTGCTGAAGGCACCCTGGTTGGGGACCTCTGCTTAAAAGGGGAACTCCGCTGTTGGTGTGACAGTTGTTTAAATAAAAAAATACCTTTTTTGGCTGTGAAATAAAACCAGTGCTGCCTAAAGGGGGGCTCTAACTATGTGCTGCCTAATATGGGGGAATCTATGTGCTGCCTAAAGGGGGGATCTAAATATGTGCTACCTAAAGGGGGCTCTATGTGCTGCCTAAAGGGAGGCTCTACCTATGTGCTGCCTAATATGGGGGAATCCATGTGCTGCCTAAAGGGGGGTTCTATGTGTTGCCTAAAGGGGGCTCTAACTATGTGCTCCCTAATATGGGGGTATTTATGTGCTGCCTAAAGGGGGATCTAACTATGTGCTGCCTAAAGGGGGGCTCTAACTATGTGCTGCCTAATATGAGGGAATCTATGTGCTGCCTAAAGGGAGGATCTAACTATGTGATGCATAAAGAGGGGCTCTATGTGCTGCCTAAAGGGGGCTAAAGCACGTTATTCCAAAGAATTTAGGAATGTTAGGTGATTTATGCCCTTTATGGATTAAAACCAGACTCTGCATCAACTATGTAATTTTCCATGGGAGTTTTGCCATGGATCCCCCTCCAGCACGCCACAGTCCAGGTATTAGTCCCCTTGAAACAACTTTTAAATCACTATTGTGACCAGAAAGAGTCCCTGTGGGTTTTAAAATTCGCCTGCCCATTGAAGTCAATGGCGGTTTGCCCGGTTTGCCGGTTCGCGAACATTTGCGGAAGAAAATTTTATGTTCGCAACATCACTACTAGTCAACAGTCGGTGGGTTCCTCAGACACAACCCTCATTTGGCATGGTCCGGGAGCAGTCCCTGTCCTTCCATTGCCTCTGTCCTATGCTGTTCCCACCCCTAAAGAATTAACTTACGCAGTGGGTTCAGCTCCACTATTCAGTGAGGAAGATTAGACTGCAGTCAGCAGCTACTGCCCAGCCAAGAAGTAGAGGAGACATCTGCCACTTTCTACGCTAGGCGGGCAAATATTGATGAGGAGGGTGACGTGGGAGGTGGTTTCTCCAGCATTCAGGGTTGTGAATCATACAATATTGAGGAACCTGAGGAGGACATCATTGACGTGCAGACAGAACTCGATGATGATGATGAAGCCGATCGCACTTGGAAGCCGGGGGCAGAGGGGGCTTCATCATCATCAGCAGAAGAGGGTTGCAGGTTGCCTGTGAGACAGCAGATGAGCCAGCAGGGCGGTAGCATGGTTGGCAGTCAGCATAGTGGCAGAAGTGGAAATTCAGGAGCCAAACGTGCCCGGGGTAGGCCACCTGCTTCGCGGCAGCCTATCTTCCGGTCAGGTAGTGGAACAGGGGTTCCTGGAGACGGCGGAAGTAGCAGTCAATTATTGCGCACTGTTGGTGGTAAAATCAGATACTCAGCAGTCTGGCAGTTTTTCATCAGGCATCCGGAGTTAACACAGTCACATGCAAGATATGTCGGCAGAAGGTGAAGTGTGAACAGGGTAGCAATGTTGGCACCACGGAACTGCGTCAACATATCATGCACCACCATAAAGCGGCCTGGGACAACCGTGGCTCAGATGTGGTGGTCCAGCCTGCCGCATCACCCAGTGGCACTCCACTCCCTCTTTCAGCCAGCCATGGGTCCACCACCTCAGGCGAAGGGAGCTGTGTGTCATACCATCCTTCTGTCGCTCCAGATGCTTCTGCTCCTCCTACTTGTAGTCAGCCTTTCCGCCAACAATCCATAGGCAAAGCCATGTCCAAAAGACAACAGTATGCGCCCACTCACCCAATGGAGCAGAAGCTGAATGGTGTGCCAGTCCTTGAGCCTGTCAGTGTGTTCAAAAGTGCACGACAGGACTGATGTGTGGAGCTGTAACTAGGGACAGCAGGGACAATACATGTCTTTTACGGCCCACTGGGTAAATGTGGTTCCTGCACAGGCACAACAGCAACTTGGACAGGTCACACCGCTTCCTCCTCCATGCTCTTGCGCATTTGGTCCTGTGACAGTGTGGGATTCCGACTCCTCATCCTCCACCGTGTCCTCGGCCTCCACTGCACGTACAAATTTCAGTGGCCCTTCATCGTACCATGTGTATTTGGGACACAGCGGTGTCACTCTGTTTTTCACATGGTTTGCCTTGGCAAACGGAGTCTCACAGGGGAGGAACTGCTAAAAATCATTTGTCAAGAAATCGGAGTATGGCTTACATCAGGAAAACTGGAAATGGGAACCATGGCGACCGACAACGGGAAGAATTTCGTGTCTGCGCTGCGACAAAGAAGTGTGAAACATGCGCACTGCATGGCACACGTGTTGAATCTGGTTGTCGAGCACTTCCTGAAGTCTTCACCCGATTTGCAAGAAATACTAACAATGGCAAGGAAACTGTGCATGCACTTCAGCCACTCGTACACCGCAAAGCACACCCTCCTTGAGCTGCAGCGTCAGAACGGTATCCCACAACATAGTCTTATTTTTGACGTTGCCACACGTTGGAATTCCACCCTACATATGTTAGACAGACTATACGAAGAAAGAAAAGCCATCACCGATTTCTTGATGATCCAAGCAGATAGGAGTGCTCCCCTGTGTAACTTCAATGTGAACCAGTGGAAGCTCATATGTGACACCTGCCGTTTGCTGAGGCCCTTTAAGGAAGCCACATTATTTGTAAGTCGCCTGGATTACGGGATGTACAACGTAATTCCACTCCTACATTACCTACAACAAATGATTGAAACAGTGGCTGGTCACGGCAATGGAGACGTTGCGCCTACATCTCACGGCTACATGAGCCCTGTGGGGGCTGAACTCGAGCAGGAGGATGAGGGGCAGAGTGGAGCAGTTTAGGTTTGATGAGATGGACGGTGTTTCTAGTCATCGGACAGGAGAAGAGGAAAATTATCAGCTAGAGGAGCTAGAGGGTTATTATGAGGAAGGCGAGACAGAGGACCCAGACACACCGTGGCAGTATGCAGTGGAGATGGAGGCAGGTAGACCCTCCGAGTCACTGGTGCAAATGGCACGATGCATGCACAGTTGCTTGCGTAGTGACCCCCGAATTGTCAGAATTCGTCAGCGGGATGACTTCTGGCTCTCCACCTTATTGGACCCTCGCTACCGTCACAGAAGGGGGCCTTTTTTACACCCACTGAGAGGGAGGACAAACTGACCTTCTACAGATAGATCCTACATAGTCAGTTGGCCGATGCCTATCGACGACATGGTCCATCCACTCGCAGGTCTGACTCGGGGGCCCTCTGCGCTCACCTTCCACTGCCACGGCTGCTGGGGAGGGGAGGGGTAGCCGGAGCTGTACCAGCTCAATCAGCAGCAGCCTGAGTCTACAGTCGCTGATGAGTAGCTTCCTTCACCCGCATAGTGAAGCAACTCATCTGCAGCAGGTAGACATGGAGCAGGACCTGAACCAGCAGGTGGTGGCATACCTTGACATGGCCATGCCAACAAACCTTGAAGATTCGCTTGTCTTGTGGGCAGCCAAACTTGATTTATGGCAACAACTAGCAGAGTTTGCCCTGGAAAAGCTGTCCTCCCGGCCAGTAGTGTGCCATCAAAGCGGGTGTTTAGTGCGGCCGGGGCCATAGTCACCCCAAGGCGAACTTGTCTGTCCACGAAAAATGTGGAGAGACTGACCTTTGTAAAGATGAATCAGGGATGGATCAGCCAGGATTTCCAGCCACCAATGCCAGATGCCTCAGAGTAGATTGACCATGCTGCTACACCAACACTTCACAATAATGGTTATGAAACCCTCTTGGATTATTAATTCAGGTTATGAAACCCACTTGGGTACTGCGAATGCCGGCTCCTGACCGATCCTGTGTCTATCAGGAGCTACTTGCCTCACTGATGCTACTGGCCTTGGGCCTTTAATTTTTGGATGTTTGCACTAGCTACATACATGCTTAATTGAAATTACAAAATTGATCTTGCAATGTAAGAGGTTATGAAAGCCTTTTGGGTACCGCTGATGCCTGCTCCTGACTGCTCCTGTGTCTTTCATTAACTACTTGCCTTCATGATGCTTCTGGGCTTGGGCCTTGAATTTTTGGACTAGATACATACATGCTTAACCCCTTAAGGACTTACCCCTTTTTCACCTTAAGGACTCGGACGTTTTTTGCAATTCTAACCACTGTCACTTTAAAAATTGGAATGCTTTTACTTATCATTCTGATTCCGAGATTGTTTTTTCATGACATATTCTATTTAACATAGTGGTAACATTTTATGGTAACTTGCATCCTTTCTTGCTCAAAAATCCCAAAATTAGATGAAAAAAATGAAAATTTAGCATTTTTCTAACTTTGATGCTCTCTGCTTGTAAGGAAAATGGATATTCAAAATAATTTTTTTGGTCCACATATACAATATGTCTACTTTATGTTTGCATTATAAAATTGATGAGTTTTTAATTTTGGAAGACACCAGAGGGCTTAAAATTTCAGCAGCAATTTTCCAATTTTTCACAAAATTTTCAAACTCGATATTTTTCAGGGACCAGTTCAGTCTTGAAGTGGATTTGAAGGGTCTTCATATTAGAAATACCACATAAATTACCCCATTATAAAAACAACACCCCCCAAAGTATTCAAAATGACATTCAGTCAGTGTTTTAACCATTTAGGTGTTTCACAGGAATAGCAGCAAATTGAAGGAGAAAATTCAAAATCTTCATATTTTACACTCGCATGTTTTTGTAGACCCAATTTTAGAATTTTTGCAAGTGGTAAAAGGAGAACATTTTTACTTGTGTTTGTAGCCCAATTTCTCTCGAGTATGCACATACCTCATATGTCTATGTAAAGTGTTCGGCGGGCGCAGTAGAGGGCTCAGAAGGGAAGGAGCGACAAGGGGATTTTGGAGAGAACATTTTTCTGAAATGGTTTTTGGGGGGCATGTCACCTTTAGGAAGCCCCTAGGGTGTCAAAACAGCAAAAAAAAACACATGGAATACCATTTTGGAAAGTGAGCCTTAATACCCCACAGGTGTTTCATGACTTTTGCAAATGTAAAAAAAAAAAAAAAAAATACCTAAAATGCTTGTTTTCCCCCAAATTTTACATTTTTAAAAAGGGTAATAGCAGAAAATACACCCCAAAATTTGAAGCACAATTTCTCCCGATTCAGAAAACACCCCATATGGGGGTGAAAAGTGCTATGCTGGCGCACTACAGGTCTCAGAAGAGGAGTAGTCACATTTGGCTTCTTGGAAGCAAATTTTGCTCTGGGAGCATGCCGCATTTAGGAAGTCCCTATGGTGCCAGGACAGCAAAAAAAAACCCCACATGGCATACTATTTTGGAAACTAGACCCCTCGGGGAACGTAACAAGGGGTTAAGTGAACCTTTATACCCCACAGGTGTTTCACGACTTTTGCATATTTAAATTTTTTTTTTTTTTTTACCTAAAATGCTTGTTTTCCCAAAAATGATACATTTAAAAAAAGGGTAAAAGAAGAAAATGCCCCCCAAAATTTGTAACACAATTTTTCCCGAGTACTGCGATACCCCATATGTGGCCCTGAACTGTTGCCTTGAAATATGACAGGGCTCCAAAGTGAGAGTGCCATGCCCATTTGAGGCCTAAATTAGGGACTTGCATAGGGGTGGACATAGGGGTATTCTACGCCAGTGATTCCCAAACAGGGTGCCTCCAGCTATTGTAAAACTCCCAGCATGCCTGGACAGTCAGTGGCTATCTGGCGATACTGGGAGTAGTTATTTTGCAACAGCTGAAGGCTGTGGAAACAGTGGCGTACAAGACGTTTTTTATTTTTATTGGGGAGGGGAGGGGGGCTGTGTAGGGGTATGTGTATATGTAGTGTTTTTTACTTTTTATTTTATTTTGTGTTAGTTTAATGTAGTGTTTTTAGGGTACAGTCACACGGGTGGGGTTTCTCAGTAGTTTCTCGCTGGCAGTTTGAGCTGAGGCAGAAAATTAGCCGCAGCTCAAACTTGCAGCCGGATACTTACTGTAAACCTCCGCCCATGTGAGTGTACCCTGTACATTCACATTGGGTAGGGGGGGGGGAATCCAGCTGTTGCAAAACTACAACTCCCAGCATGCGCTGACAAACTGTACATGCTGAGAGTTTTAGTTTTGCAACAGCTGTAGGCACACTGGTTATGTATCACTGAGTTTGTGACCTAACTCAGTGTTTCACAACCAGTGTGCCTCCAACTGTTGCAAAACTACAACTCCCAGCATGTACGGTGCATGCTGGTAGTTGTAGTTTGCAACAGCTGGAGGCACACCGGTGAAACACTGAGTTAGGTAAAAAAAAACTCTGAGTTTCACAACCAGTGTGCCTTCAGCTGTTGCAAAACTACAACTCTCAGCAGTCAGCGACAGCCAATGGGCATGCTGGGAGTTGTAGTTATGCAACCAGCAGATGCACCACTACAACTCCCAGCATGCACTTTAGCTGTTTGTGCAAGCTGGGAGTTGTAGTTAAACAACAACTGAAGGTACACTTTTCCATAGAAAAATTGTGCCTCCAGCTGTTGCAAAACTATAAGGGAATGCTGGGAGTTGTGGTGGTCTGCCTCCTGATGTTGCATAACTACAGCTCCCAGCATGCCCTTTTTGCATAATGGGAGCGGTTGCTAAGCAACAGCAGGAGGCTGTCAATCACCTCCAACTGCTGCTCCACGCCGCCGCACACAGGTCAGTCCCTCGTCGTTGCCACCACTCTTGGGGCCCCGATCCCAACAGGGACGCCGGGGACCGGGGTCCTCTTCCCGCACCCGCTCACGTCCTTCAGAAGAGGGGCGGAGCGGGTTGCGGGAGTGACACCCACAGCAGGTGCCCTGATTGGTCGGCCGGTAAACTGGCCGACGAATCAGGGCGATCGTGAGGTGGCATCAGTGCCACCTCACCCCTGCTGGCTATGGCTGACGGCCCCGATCAGCCAGTAATTCCGGGTCACCGGGTCACTGGAGACCCGATTGACCTGGAATCGCCGCAGATCACTGGGCTGAATTGTCCAGCGATCTGCGGCCATCGCCGACATGGGGGGACATAATGACCCCCCTGGGCAATATGCCGCGATGCCTGCTGAACGATTTCAGCAGGCATCCGGCTCCGGTCCCCAACCGGCTAGCGGTGGGGACAGGAATTCCCACGGGCGTATGGATACGCCCTGCGTCCTTAAGGAATCGGAATGCAGGGCTTATCCATACACCCTGCGTCTTGAAGAGGTTAATTTCAATTTTAAAATTTATGGTGCAATGTTTGGGGTTATTAAAACCTCTTGGGTACTGTTTTTTTCAAAATTTCTTAAAATGTTCTCAAAAATAAACCTGAAATTTCCAGAGTACTAACCATTACACCATGGAACGCTTGTTGTGTGTGATTTTTTTTATAAAAATTTTCAAAAATAATACGGTGAGGGATGAACTCGGCTTCTTTATTTCAGAAAACATTTACTGTAGAGAAGAATGTCTTTTTTTGGTCCACTGTCCTGCATTATAGAGTCTTCATAAGTTGTTTTGCAACTTACTTTATGCTTTCCTTTGCCATCATAAGGTGATTTCACAGAAGGAACTAGTGGCATAGCATTTTCTATATCTGATACAGTAATACTGGTAATGCTGGAACTGTCTTCAGGAGTAACTGGGTAGGACATGGTAAGTTTGTAAGGAGTCAAAAGTGAAATTTTTGTAGCTGAATTGCCATTTACTTTGGCCTGCTGGGAATCTTGTAAAAACGTTCCATTAACCATCACTTGAGTTGATTCTGTTAAACATTTTCTGTCTGTGGTTGGGCACTTCTGTACCTCGGCAACTTTCAAAATTTTAAAGGAATCTTCTGTCTGTTAAATCTGACTGCTTATACTTTCAACCTGTTTAGGATTTACCTCTTTGCATTTAACAGTAAGGTGTTCCTGTACACTGCAGGATTTGGCCATATTTTTGCTCTTTCCAGATTTGGCCACAAGCTGCAGAAATGTCTTAACTGTCTTATGTGCCTTTCTTAAGTGCAGTATAGCTCGGTCTAATCTTTTGTATATATGCTTGTTCTTACACAAAGGTATTTCGTCAGACAACATACCTAAAACAACTTTAATATTTTCTTCTGACTGAGAGAACTTTTGAATTCTTCTAGTACACCTTTTAATAAGCATGGAAGTTACCCTTTTTTATTCAGTCTATTCTTTATTGTGGGAATATCAATTTTGTGCAAGGCTTTATTTGATGGAACTGGGCTACAGGTGACTGCTGCGTCATGTGACTCAACACTGTTATCCACTTTTAATTAGAGTGTCTCAAGGTTGTCATTGTTACTTTCTATTAAAATTAGAGTGTCTGTCTGAATTTCTGAGATATAATCTGCTGTCAGGTGATCTTGAGTCCAAGAATTCCAATCCTCGAATGAGTTACATGTTGCTTGTTGGGATGGACCAATTTCCTATTTGTGTGATCCATAGTGGCTTCCCATTGCTTCAGCCACGTTAAGGATGTGGCTAGAGATGAGCATACTTTTCAAAAATTTGATTTGGCCTATTCACCGAACTTTCAGATTTTTTTTTTTTCAATCCAAATTTATTTGCGGCAAAACTATATTAAAACGCCCATTTCTGCGCTACAGAGAGCCTCAATAGGGGTGTAGAACACTTTGCTGTGTTCTAACACACATATGGAGTGTGCTGGGGTAGTGAAATAATACTGTTATTCAGAATAACATGCAGATTTCTGGCATCGCTTTTAGAATCACCGCCACAGAGCGGCACAATGACAGAGCCTGGAGGTGGCATCAGTATGAGGAGACCATATAGTGGCTGAATGATACAGCGTGGAGGTTTTGGCAGCATGAGGAGACCATATAGTGGCTGAATGACAAAGTGTGTGTTACGCCGAGCGCTCCGGGTCCCTGCTCCTCCCCGGAGCGCTCACGGCGTCTCTCTCCCTGCAGCGCCCCGGTCAGACCCGCTGACCGGGAGCGCTACACTGTCATTGCCGGCGGGGATGCGATTCGCACAGCGGGACGCGCCCGCTCGCGAATCGCATCCCAAGTCACTTACCCGTCCCGGTCCCCGGCTGTCATGTGCTGGCGCGCGCGGCTCCGCTCTCTAGGGCGCGCGCGCGCCAGCTCTCTGAGACTTAAAGGGCCAGTGCACCAATGATTGGTGCCTGGCCCAATTAGCTTAATTTGCTTCCACCTGCTCCCTGGCTATATCACCTCACTTCCCCTGCACTCCCTTGCCGGATCTTGTTGTCTTGTGCCAGTGAAAGCGTTTAGTGTTGTCCAAGCCTGTGTTACCTGATCTCCTGCTATCCATTTTGACTACGAACCTTGCCGCCTGCCCCGACCTTCTGCTACGTCTGACCTTGCCTCTGCCTAGTCCTTCTGTCCCACGCCTTCTCAGCAGTCAGCGAGGTTGAGCCATTGCTAGTGGATACGACCTGGTTGCTACTGCCGCAGCAAGACCATCCCGCTTTGCGGCGGGCTCTGGTGAACACCAGTAGCCTCTTAGAACCGGTCCACCAGCACGGTCCACGCCAATCCCTCGCTGACACAGTGGATCCACAACCTGTAAGCCGAAACGTGACAGTGTGGATGTTTTGGCAGCATGAGGAGACCAGATAGTGGCTGAATGACACAGCGTGGAGGTGTTGGCAGCATGAGGAGACCATAACTATATGAAGGAGACCCTATAGTGGCTGAATGACACAGCTTGGATGAGGCTGAAGCATGAGGAGACCATATAGTGGCTGAATGACACAGCGTGGAGTTGGTGGTAGCATGAGGAGACCATATAGTGGCTGAATGACACAGCGTGGAGGTGTTTGCAGCATGAGGAGACCATAAAGTGGCTAAATGACACAGCGTGGAGGTGTTGGCAGCATGAGGAGACCATATAGTGGCTGAATGGCACAGCCAGGAGTTGGCAGCAGCATGGGCAGACACTAGGCCTTCACAATCCCTAAGATTTAAAGATGAATTCAGAAATGTAAAACGAAGATTTTGGATAGCTAGTGCTACCTACCATAACAAAATTTTTATTCCCAGACCCAGGCCCAGCAGTGGTATCAGTAAACCATATATTGCCCAAATGACACAGCCTGGAGTTGGCTGAAGCATGAGGAGACCCCAGGGCTTCACAATCTCGAAGAAAAAACACAAGAATTTTTGAAATTTAAAATGAAGATTTTGGATAGCTAGTGCTACCTACCATAACAAAATTTGTATTCCCAAACCCAGGCCCAGCAGTGGTATCAGTAAACCATATATTGCCTGAATGACACAGGCTGGAGTTGGCTGAAGCATGAGAAGACCCCAGGGCTTCACAATCCCCAAGAAAAAATACAAGAATTTTAGAAATTTAAAATGAAGATTTTGGATAGCTAGTGCTACAATAACAAAATTTTCAATCCCAGAACCAGGCCCAGCAGCACTATCAGTAAACCTATATTGCCTGAATGACACAGCCTGGAGTTGGCTGAAGCATGAGGAGACTATTAAAATGTATGATTTGTTTTAATTTAAATTTAAAAATTTGAAATTTAACATTTAACTCCAAAGTTTTATTGTCCCGGACCCGGACTTAGTGTGGGTACAAAGGGCCAAATCTAACAAGCCCCCACAGGGCTCATGTGGCCATGAGATGTAGGCGCAATGTCTCCAATGCCCTGACCAGCCAATGTCTCCAAAACTTTTTGCCAAGGCAAAACATGTGAAGAACAGCGTGACACCGCCATGCTCTGTATACATGGTATGCTGAAGGGCCACTGAGACTTGTCCAGGCAGAGGAGGCTGAGTACATCGTGGAGGATGAGGAGGTGGAGTCGAACACTGTCACAGGACCAACGGGCTGACAGAGTGGAGCAGGAAGCAGCATGAGTACACAAGAGGGGTTCACAACCCCTAAAAGTAAAAGGTGAATGTTGAAATCTCTATTGAAAATGCATGTTAGGTAGTGCTACAATCTAAAAATGTAAAGCCCAAGCCCAGAAGCATCAGTAAGCCAAGTAGTTCCTTAAAGACAGTCAGGAAAAGGCATCAGCAGAACACAAGAGGATTTCATAACTCCTAAGATTGAAAGATCAATGTTGAAATCTCAATTAAGCATGTATGTTAGCTAGTGCAAAACATCCATAAATTTAAGGCCCAAGCCCTGAAGTATCAGTAAACCAAGTATTTTCTGAAAGACACAGGAGCAGTAAGGAGCAGGCATCAGAAGTTCTTAACCCCTTAAGGACCGGGGGTTTTTCCGTTTTTGCATTTTCGTTTTTTGCTCCTTGCCTTTAAAAAATCATAACTCTTTAAATTTTGCACCTAAAAATCCACATGATTGCTTATTTTTTGCGCCACCAATTCTACTTTGTAATGACATCAGTCATTTTGCCCAAAAATCTACGGTGAAACGGAAAAAAAAATCATTGTGCGACAAAATTGAAAAAAACCCGCCGTTTTGTAATTTTTGTGGGCTTCCGTTTCTACGTAGTAAGTTTTTCGGTAAAAATGACACCTTATCTTTATTCTGTAGGTCCATACGATTAAAATGATACCCTACTTATATAGGTTTAATTTTGTTGTACTTCTGGAAAAAATCATAACTACATGCAGGAAAATTAATACGTTTAAAATTGTCATCTTCTGACCCCTATAATGAGGGATCATTTTTTGCGCCGTGATCTGAAGTTTTTAACGGTACCATTTTTGCATTGATATGACTTATTGATCGCTTTTTATTCATTTTTAAATTATATAAAAAGTGACCAAAAATGCACTATTTTGGACTTTGGAATTTTTTTGCGCGTACGCCATTGACCGAGCGGTTTAATTAACGATATATTTTGATAATTCGGACATTTCTGCACGCGGTGATACCATATCTGTTTATTTTAATTTTCATTTACACTGTGTTTTTTTTATGGGAAAAGAGGGGTGATTCAAACTTTTAAAAGGGGAGGGGTTAAATGATATTCATTCACTTTTTTTTTGCAGTGTTATAGCTCCCATAGGGACCTATAACACTGCACACAAGAGGGTTTCATTATCCCTTACGTTGAAAGATCAATGTTAAAATTTCTATCAAGCATGTATTTGGCTTGTGCTAAACATCCAAAAATTTAAGGCCCAAGCCCAGAAGCATAAATAAGCCAAGTAGTCCCTGAAACACACAGTCAGGAACAGGCATCAGCAGTACCCAAGAGGCTTTCATATCCCCTTACATTGCACAATTTATTTTTAAATTTCAATTAAGCATGTATGTAGCTAGTGCAAACATTCAAAAATTAAAGGCCCAAGCCCAGAAGCATCAGTGAGGCAAGTAGTTCCTGAAAGACACAGAATCAGTAAGGAGCAAACATTTGCAGTACCCAAGAGGGTTTCATAACCCTAATTGATAACCCAAGAGGGTTGAGCGAATCGAAGCTGATGAACCCGCAATCGTTCCGAATTTCATGAAATATTCAATTCGCAACGAATGCGAATATCGCTGCAATTCTATTGCGCGAATTGCTTCATTAAACTTCATTTTACAGCGTTAAAGGCTATTGGAGACCTAAAATGGCAGATCCACATGTGAGTACATGGGGCAGGGGATTATGGGAGGGCGGGAAACAGTGGCGGGAATGAAGGTAGGCGGGATGACCCTGAATCACATGTGAGATGCGATGCAGCCTATCAGCATTCATTGACCCCTGTGATGTCACAGCCCTATATAATCGGCAGCCATCTTGCCTCTCTTCATTTCATCCATGCACTCAGAGATAGAGAGGACGGGACTGCGTGTATGTGAATAGCTTATACCACAGCGTTACACTGCAACTGCTAGTCACATCAGCATTGGGGAAAGGCAGGAGTGCAGAGTGCTTTGCTGTTCTCACTGAGAAGGATCTTTGATATCTAAACCTCCTATTCACGTTAATGAGCATTGCAGCAGAGAGGGGCAGATAGCTGTTAGCTGCCTCATACAGATCTCCAAGCTGCCTGAACTTTCTGAAGCATCTTATCTCCTCATTTTTCTGTGCAATTCTGTGTTTTTTTTGCTCCACAAATTATCTGCTGCTCAGAATTGTGTGACAGAGTGCAATTTAGGGTCTAATCCCTGTTTTTTTTATTTATTTTTTTGTGGTGCTGCACTGTTGTGTCCTGCTGCTGTTCACAAATAAGTTATTTTTCAGCGGACTGTAGTGCATTTGTCTGCCCTCATATGTGCATAACACAGGCCTACATCAAAGCAGTCTACTATTCTGTATCTGTAACAAGTCTAGATTCAGGGAAAGTCCTGATTCCTGGCAAAAGTAATAACCTGCTGGTGTTTTTAAAAAATACAGATTTTTTTCTGCGTATTGTTGCGCATATTACTGCTCTCGTCAGTGCATAACGCATACGTCCATCCAAGTATTGTACCATTTTGTACCTGTTAATCTGTCAAGGGCCTACATACTGTGAAAGTCCAAACAATAGTATTCACCGGCTGGGGTTTTACAAAAATACAGATTGCCCAGGGGAGACCACCTGCTTCCCGGCAGCCCACCTTTCCGGGAGGTAATGAAACAGGGGTTCCTGGAGACGGCGCCAGTAGCAGTCAATTAGTGCGGACTGTAGGTGGGAAAATCCGATACTCGGCGGTGTGGCAGTTTTTCATCAGGCATTCGGAGGAGGTTCACGTAGCCACATGCAAGATCTGTCATCAGAAGGTGAAGCGTGGACAGTGTCCCAATGTCGGCACCACGGCCCTGCATCAACACATGTTTCGCCACCATAAAGCGGCCTGGGAAAACCGTGGCTCCGATGTAGTAGTCCAGCCTGCTGCATCACCCAGTGGCCTTCCGCTCTCTCCTTCATCCAGCCAAGGCTCCACCACCTCAGCCAAAGGGAGCTGTGTGTCAAACACTCCTTCTGTCACTCCAGATGCTCCTGCTCCTCCCACTATTAGTCAGCCATTCCGCCAACAATCCATCGGCGAAGCCATGTCCAAGAGACAACAGTATGCGCCCACTCATCCAACGGCGCAGAAGTTGAATGTGCTCCTTTCCAAGTTTCTGGTGTTGCTGTCCCTCCCTTTTCAAGTGGTGGACTCTGCACCTTTCAGAGAATTGATGGCTTGTGCCGAGCCGAGGTGGAGAGTCCCAAGCCGTCATTTCTTTGCGAAGAAGGCAGTACCAGCCCTGCATAAGTTTGTACAAGAGAAGGTGGGCCAGTCCTTGAGCCTGTCGGTGTGTTCAAAAGTGCACGGCAGCGCCGATGTGTTGAGCTGTAACTACGGGCAGGGACAATACTTGTCTTTTACAGCCCACTGGGTAAATGTGGTTCCTGCACAGCCACAACAGCAACTTGGACAGGTCACACTGCTTCCTCCTCCAGGCTCTCCCTCTCAGGCAGTTGGTCCTGTTACAGCGTGCGACGCTGCCTCCTCATCCTCCCCCGTGTCCTTGGCCTCCACTGCACCTCCAAATCTCGGTGGCCCTTCATCGTACCATGTGTGCAGTGCACGGCGGTGTCAAGCTGTTCTTCACATGGTTTGACTTGGCGAACGGAGTCACACAGGGGAGGAACTGCTAAAAATCTGGAAATGGGAACCATGGTGACTGACAATGGGAAGAACATCGTATCTGCGCTGCGACAAGGAAGTGTGAAACATGCGCCCTGCATGGCACACGTGTTGAATCTGGTTGTCAAGCACTTCCTCAAGTCTTCACCCCATTTGCAAAACATCCTGAAAATGGCAAGGAAACTCTGCATGCATTTCTGCCACTCGTACAAAGCCAAGCACACCTTCCTTGAGCTGCAGCGTCAGAACGGTATCCCACAACATAGTTTTATTTGTGACATTGCCACACGTTGGAATTCCACCCTCCATATGTTGGACAGACTATACGAACAAAGAAAAGCCATCACCAATTTCTTGATGATCCAAGCAGATAGGAGTATTCCCCTGTGTATCTTCAATGTGAACCAGTGGCAGCTCATATGTGACACCTGCCGTTTGCTGAGGCCCATTGAGGAAGCCACATTATTTGTAAGTCGCCTGGATTACGGCATGAACGACATAATTCCACTCCTACATTTCCTACAACAAATGATTGAAACAATGGCTGGTCATGGCAATGGAGACGTTGCGCCTAAATCTCAAGGGTACGTGAGCCCTGTGGGGGCTGAACCGGAGGAGGAGGATGAGGGGCAGAGTGGAGCACAGTTTAGGTTAGATGAGATGGCTGCTGTTTCTAGTCATCGGACAGGAGAGGAGGAGCAGGAGCAGCCAGAGGAGCTAGAGGGTTATGAGGAAGGCGAGACAGAGGACCCAGACTCTCCGTGGCATTATGCAGTGGAGATGGAGGCAGGTAGTCCCTCCGATTCACTGGTGCAAATAGCACGATTCATGCTCAGTTGCTTGCGTAGTGACCCCCGAATTGTCAAAATTCGTCAGCAGGATGACTTCTGGATATCCACCTTATTTTACCCTTGATACCGTCCCAGAATGGGGGCCTTTTTTACACCCACTGAGAGGGAGGACAAACTGACCTACTACAGAGAGATCCTACGTAGTCAGTTGGCCGATGCCTATCGGCTACATGGTCCATCCACTCACAGGTCTGACTCGGGGGGCCCTCTGCTCTCACCTTCCACTGCCATGGCTGCTGGGGAGGGGTGGCAGGAGCAGTACCAGCTCAATCAGCAGCAGCCTGAGTCTACAGTCGCTGATGAGTAGCTTTCTTCACTCGCATAATGAAGCAACTCATCAGCAGCAGGTAGACATGGAGCAGGACCTGAACCAGCAGGTGGTGGCATACCTTGACATGGTAATGCCAACAAGCCTTGAAGATCTGCTGGACTTCTGGGCAGCCAAACTAGCAGAGTTTGCCCTGGAAGAACTGTCCTGCCCGGCCAGTAGTGTGCCATCAGAGCAGGTGTTTAGTGCGGCCGGGGCCATAGTCACCCCAAGGCAAACTCGTCTGTCCACGAAAAATGTGGAGAGACTGACGTTTGTCAAGGTGAATCAGGGATGGATCAGCCAGGATTTCCAGTCACCAATGCCAGATGCCTCAGAGTAGATTGACCATGCTGCTACACCAACACTTCCCAATTATGGTTATGAAACCCTCTTGGGTTATCAAATAGGGTTATGAAACCCTCTTGGGTACTGTGAATGCCTGCTCCTCACTCATCCTATGTCTTTCAGGAACTACCTGCCTCACTGATGCTTCTGGCCTTGGGCCTTTAATTTTTGGATGTTTAGCACTAGCTAAATACATGCTTAATGCAAATTTCAACATTGATCTTTAGTGAAGGGGTTATGAAACCCTCTTGGGTACTGTGAATGCTTGCTCCTGACTCATCCTGTGTCTTGCAGGAACTTCTTGCCTCACTGACTCTTCTGGCCTTGGGCCTTTAATTTTTGAATGTTTAGCATTAGCCAAACACAAGCTTAATGCAAATTTCAACATTGATCTTTTAATGTAAGGGGTTATGAAACCCTCTTGGATACTGCCAATGCCTGCTCCTGACTCATCCTGTGTCTTTCAGGAACTATTGCCTTCATGATGTTTCTGGGCTTGGGCCTTTAATTTTAGGATTTTTTAAATAGATACATACATGCTTAATTTAAATTTCAACATTTATGGTGCAATGTATGGGGTTATTAAACCCTCTTGGGTACAGTTTTCTGATAATTTTCTCAGTAATAAACTTGAATTTTCCAGAATAATAACCATTACTCCATTGAACACTTGTTGTGTGTGATTTTTTAAATTAAAATTTTCATGAATAATACAGTGATGGATGAACTGCTTCATTATATCAGAAAACATTACTTTAGAGAAGAATGTCTTTTTGTGGTCCACCGTCCTGCATTGTAGAGTCTTCTGGACTCTTGGATGTGCGCTTGTTCTTAAACAAAGGTTAAAAAAAAAATGGCCGGTCAGGGCAATGGAGACGTTGCGCCTACTTCTCACGGCCACATGAGCCCTGTGGGGGCTTGTTGGATTTGGTCATTTTTACCCACACGCTGGGGTCCGGGACACTCAAACTTTGATTTAAATTTCAAAGTAAAAAATCAAACATTTCAATAGTCTCCTCATGCGTCAGCTAACTGCAGGCTGTGTCATTCAGGCAATATATGGTTTACTGATGGTGCTGCTGGGCCTGGGTCTGGGAATTTCTAATTTTCTCATAGGTAGCACCCGCTATCCAAAAGTCTTCTTCATAAATTTCTACAATTGTTGTGTTTTTTGGGGGGGATTGTGAAGCCCTGTTGTGTACTTGTTTATCAGCCAACTTCAGGCTGTATCGTTCATGCAATATATGGTTTACTGATGGCGCTGCTGGGCCTGGGTCTGGGAATTTAAAATGTTCTCATAGGTAGCACCCACTATCCAAAATCTTTTTTCAAAATTTCAAAAATTATTGTTTTCTCTTAGGGATTGTGAAGCCCTCGTGTGTACTGATGCATCAGCCAAATCCAGGCTGTGTCATTCAGGCAATATATAGGTAGCACCCTCTGTCCTAAATCTTCTTCAAAAATTAAAAAAATGGTTGTTTTTTCTTAGGGATTGTGAAGCCCTGGTGTGTACTCATGCTGCTTCCTACTACACTCTGTCAGCCCGTTGGTCCTGTGACAGTGTGCTACTCCGCCTCCACATCCTCCACTGTGTCCTAAGCCTCCACTGCCCTGTCTCAGTGGCCCTTCAGCATACCATGTGTGCAGGGCACGGGGGTGTCACGCTGTTCTTCACATGGTTTGCCTTGGCGAAAATCTTGGAAACGATGGCTGGTCAGGGCAATGGAGATGTTGCGCCTACACTCACAGCCACATGAGCCCTGTGTCTAAAATTGCTGTGTTTTTGGGGGGGATTGTGAAGCCCTGGTGTGTACTCATGCATCAGCCAACTCCAGGCTGTGTCATTCAGGCAATATATGGTTTACTGATGCCGCTGCTGGGCATGGGTCTAGGAATTTCAAATTTTCTCATAGGTAGCACCCGCTATCCAACATTTTTTTCAAAAATTTCTTAAATTGCTGTGTTTTTTGGGGGGGATTGTGAAGCCCTTGTGTGTACTCATGCATCAGCCAACTCTAGGCTGTGTTATTCAGGCAATATATGATTTACTGATGCTGCTGCTGGGCCTTGGCCTGGGAAATTCAAATTTTATCATAGGTAGCACCCGCTATGAAAAAATCTTCGGTTTAAATTTCTAAATTCATCTTTTAATCTTAGGGATTGTGAAGGCCTAGTGCCTACTCATGCTGCCAACACCTCCACGCTGTGTCATTCAGCCACTATATGGTGTCCTCATGCTGCCAACACCTCCACGCTGTGTCATTCAGCCACTATATGGTGTGCTCATGCTTCAGCCTCATCCAAGCTGTGTCATTCAGCCACTATATGGTGTCCTCATGCTGCCAACACCTCCACGCTGTGCCATTCAGCCACTATATGGTATCCTCATGCTGCCAACACCTCAACGCTGTGTCTTTCAGCCACTATATGGTCTCCTCACCCTGATTCCACCACCAGGCTCTGTCAATGTGCTGCTGTGTGGAATACCGGTAATCTGCATGTTATTCCGAATAACAGTATTATTTCACAACCCCAGCACACTCCATATACGTTTTAGAACACATCAAAGTGTTCTATACCCCTATTGAGGCTGTCTGTAGGCTAGAAATAGCCTTTTTAATATAGATTGGCTGCGAAAAAATTTGTATCGAAACAAACTCTTTTTGGAAAATTCAGCGAATCGGCCGAATCGAATTTTTGAAAAGTTCACTCATCTCTAGCTGTGACCTCTGCCTGATGAATTTAGGCCTCTGCCACTCCTGGCACTTCTCTTCCTGACATACTTAGTGCGCATATGAGGGGAGTAGAATACTGTCTACTATACTTAAAAACAGTATTTGTGTACAACACCAGCAGGTGTGTACTTTTTGCTGGCCTTTCACAGTATCTAGGCCCTTAAGACTTTAACAGGAATAAAATAGTACACCACTTAGATGTACATATGTACGTATGCATTTATGAGGGGAAGATAAAGTGCTCCAGTACACTTAAAACAGTATTTGTGAACAACACCAGCTGATGTGTACTTTTGCCTGGCCTTTCACAGTATCTAGGCCCTTACAGGGGTAATCCACTGGAAAATATTTTTATTAAATCATCTGGTGCCAGAAAGTTATACAGATTTGTAAATTACTTCTATTTAAAAATCTTAATCCTTCCAGTACTTATCAACTGCTGTATGCTCCAGAGGAAGTTATTTTCTTTTTGAATTTCCTTTTTGTCTGACCACAGTGCTCTCTGCTGACACCTCTGTCCATTTTAGGAACTGTGCGGAGCAGAAGAGGTTTGCTATTGGGATTTGCTCCTGTTCTTAACTGTTCCTAAAATAGACATGGGTGCAGAGAGCACTGTGATCAGACAGAGAACATTTTTTTTAAAGAAAATAACTTCCTGTGAACTTACAGCAGCTGAAAAGTACTGGAAGGGTTACGATTTTTAAATAGAAGTAATTTACAAATCTTTTTAACTTTCTGGCATCAGTTGATTAAAGAATAAAATGTTTTCCAGTGGAGTACCCCTTTAAGACTTTATCAGGAACAAAATAGTACACCACTTAGATGTACATATGTGGTATGCACTTATCAGGGAGGACAATGTGCTCCAGTATGCTTAAAACAGTATTTGTGTGCAACACCAGCAGTACACACCAGTGCTGCAGCACACAGTTGCTGGGTATTACACCCAAAATTACACCTTCTCTCTCAATCTCATTCCCTTCCCTATCAGTGCTACAAGGCTGGATTTGGGCTTGAGGTGAATCACTGCTGTATAAAAGCTTTTCTGTGCAACACACTGCTCTCTATTCCTCTCTGTAATAGAACGCTGTAGTGACTGGGAGATGAATCGCTGCTGGAAAAATGCTTTTCTGTGCAACACACACAGCGCTGTCTGTTCCTCTCTCTCTTTGCAATAAAAGGCTAAAGTGACTGGCCACAAGATAGCTGCCGATTATACAGGGCTGTGACATCACAGGGGTTGCTGGCTGCTGATAGGCTGCATGCTGCAAATGATTCAGGGTCATCCCGCCTACCCTTGTTCCCACCTTCCCAGAATTCGTTGCCCCATCTCCTCACATGTGGATCTACCATTTTAGATGACCTGGAGCCTGGACCGCACTAAATGGAGTTTAATGAAGAGATTTGCGTGATCGAATTGCGGCTGAAATTCGTAAGGAATTCAGATTCTTCAGATTTGATTCGCTCATCCCTAGTTGAGACCAAAAGTGCTGGAATATAGGAGAGGAACGTTCCACCGCTACAGGTGCCAAACTTGAAGAGAGTAATGTGGGCGTAAAGGGAGCCAGTGATGGGGAAAGGGACCCCCATATAAAGAAGATTCCCCTATAGAGCAGAAAAACGTTACCCATACGAGAGGTCTTCAAGGAGGGAAACCATAGGTCTGCCAGTAGGTTGCCGATATAGGTAGTAAAAGCCAAAGACTGTAAAGAGGTGCAGGGAGATGTAGCAGTGAGTTCTATCCTTAATCTCAACCGGATGACTTTATTGTATAGGGGGAGATTCATCAAAACCTGTCCTGAGAAAAAGTTGCCCAGTTGCCCATAGCAACCAATCAGCTTGCTTCTTTCATTTTTTACGAGGTCTCTGCAAAATGAAAGAAGCAATCTGATTGGTTGATATGGGCAACTGGGCAACTTTTCCTCTGGACAGGTTTTGATAAATCTCCCCCATAGTGTCCAGAAAGCCTATTTCACCTACACTGGAACAGAAGGGAGGTAGCCATTCTAGGTCGCTTCTTTTTCCAAATAAAGCAGGAAAGGAGGAACCGTAGAGAAGCAAAGAAGGCCGTAGGCTGTGCGATTAATAGCATCTGTAGAATTTTAGGAACAGCATATGTCTTGAATAGAGTTAAGCGAACTTTAGAAAAGTTCGGTTCACTGGACTCGCCAAGCTTTTAGAAAATGGCGAAATCGATTCAGCTCGGTTCAACTCAAACTCAAAATAAGCCTCTAATCACATTTAAACCACTGCTTAACAGCTCTAAGCCCCCGTCTTACACTATTTGGAGTGTATTCAAGTAGTTTTAAAGTGTTTTTAAGGATCAGTTATAGTGAAATGCGGTAACCCATGGTAACTATTCCAGCTTGCCCATTTTCTAGGCTTATTCACAAAAAAATAAAATTGCATAAAGTATCCCTGGTTGTCAGTAGATGCTTGCCAGTGTTATATGCACACAGAGACATGGGAAAATGCCGTGGCTTTATTCCAGCATGCCTAAAGTCATCACTTTTTTGGGAGTAGTAACAGAATTGAACAAAAAGAGAAATTCCAGCAAATTCTTTTACAGAGTTCCCCATGACCACCTCCTCTGGCAGAGAATTCCATAGTCTCACTGCTCTCACTGTGCTGGTGTAGAAACCTTCTATCCTCTAAATGTAGAGGATGCCCCCTTGTTATAGATACAGTCCTGGGTACAAATAGATCATGGGAGATATCTCTGTACTGTCCCCTATATTTATACATTGTTATTAGGTCGCCCCTAAGCCTTCTTTTTTCTAAACTAAATAACCCTAATTCTGATAATCTTTCTGGGTACTGTAGTCCTCCCATTCCCCGTATTACTCTGGTTGCCCGTCTTTGAACCCTCTCCAGCTCCACTATATCTTTCTTGTACACTGGTGCACAGTACTGTACACAGTATTCTATGTGTGGTCTGACTAGGATTTTTACAGTGGTAGAATTATTTCCTTTGTCGTGGGCATCTATGCCCCTATTGATGCACCCCATTATTGTAATTGCCTTGGCAGCAGCTTCCTGACACTGGTAACTACAGCTTAATTTACAATTGTGTTTACCGCACAGAGTTTATTATCATCTGCAAAAATTGCTAGTTTACTATTCAACCCCTCTACAAGGTCATCAATAAATATATTAAATAGAATAGGACCCAAGACTGACCCCTGTGGTACTCCACTAGTAACAGTCACCCAATCAGAATAAGTACCATTAATAACCACCCTCTGTTTCCTATGACTGAGCCAGTTACTTACCCACTTGCACACATTCTCCCCCAGCCCCATCCTTCTCACTTTATGCACCAATCTTTTATGTGGCACTGTATGAAATGCTTTGGAAAAATCCAAATATACGACATCCAGAGATTGCCCCTGGTCCAGTCTAGAGCTCACCTCCTCATAAAAGCTGATCAGGTTAGTTTGACAGGACCGATCCCTCATAAAGCCATGCTGATATGGGTCATACATTTATTTTTATCAAGATACTCCAAAATAGCATCCCTTAGGAAACCCTCAAACAATTTACATACAATGGAGGTTAAACTAACAGGCCTATAATTCCCAGGGTCACTTTTTTTTTACCCCTTTTTAAATATTGGCACTACATTTGCATTTGCCATTCCTATTATATTACTTAATTCCTTTAGAACACAGGGGTGAATGCCATCTGGACCTGGTGATTTGTCTATTAAGTTTTTTTTGTAGTTGGCACTGTACTTCTTCCTGGGTTAGACAGGTGACCTGTACTGGGGAGTTTACATTGTCTCCCTGTATTTCATGTGGCATTTAATTTTCCTCGGTGAATACAGTAGAGAAGAATTTGTTTAACATATTTGCTTTTTCCTGATCCCTGTCTATAATTTCTTCTTTATTGTTTTTTTTTTTTTTATGGGCCTACACTTTCATTTTTAACCTTTTTTCTATTTATATAGTTAAAGAACATTTTGGGGTTAGTTTTACTCTCTTTGGCAATGAATCTTTCTGTCTGAATTTTTGCAGCTTTTATCAGTTTTTTACATATTTTACACGTTTCTCTATTGCTTTTTAATGATACTTCACTGCCCTCTTGTTTTAGTAGATCAAATGCTTTATTTTTGTCATTAATTGCCCCCCTTAACGTATTCATCCATATTGGTTTTCTTTTATTCCTGATCCTTTTATTCCCATTAGGTATATACATCCTACAGTGAGAATTTAAGATATTTTTTAAAGTCTCCCATTTAGTGTCAGTGTTTTTGAGGACATTATCCCAATTTATATTGTTAAGGGCTTCTCTGATATGATCAAACTTTGCCTTCCTAAAGTTCATTGTTTTTATGGCCCCTCGCGAGATTTCCTTATTGAAGAACAAGTTATAATGTATTATATTATGATCACTATCTCCTAGGTGTCCTTCTATCTGCACATTAGTTACTCTGTCAGGTCTGTTGGTTAATATTAAGTCTAGTAGGTCCCCCCTCTGGTCGGGCCCTGCACCATTTGGGACAGATAACTGTCTTTAGCTGTAGTCAGAAACCTGTTTCCTTTATGAGATTCACAGGTCTCAGTCTCCCAGAATATATCATAATAGCTAAAGTAAATAAAATTAAAAAAAAACGCTAAAACACAAAAAAAGCACCCGCCTGAACCCAAAAAAACTCTGATCAGTTATAAATCACTGACAGCGGTGATGAAGACAGCACACACAGGTACGGTCCGTCCACACAGTACAGGCCAGCTATTGGTGGCACGAACCACCTAACTGGTGCAAAAAAGAAAATAAAATTACGCTTATAGTCCTCGAAAAAGCACCTGCACAACAACAAAAACACTGATCAGTACTATGGAACAATCGTGGGTGGGCTTTAGCTAACCGTGGCCGGCCAATCTTTTATTCTGAAGAAAGTCGACCACACAGTTAAAAATAAAAAGGTCAGCACCCCCCCAAAAAAAATACGCTGGGGGCTGACCACAGCATGCCCGGGTCATGCAGCTAAAGGTGCTACGGACTCGCGGACACCTACAGATCTTTTTTACCACATGTCCCTGCCTAACTATAGCTGTCCCTGCAATCTAATGTGCCAAGCAACACAGGAAGGATGCCAGGGGGCACTTTTTACACTGAGGGGGGAAAAGCAGTACGGGGCTCCTCCCCCTCCTCCCCCTTCCAATTCTACAGTGATTGGTGCGGTTACTACAACTAGTTCTGAGGATGATTGATGGTGTATATTACACCACTGGTCATCCTCCTTTTCTGGGTAATCGGGTTATAAGTGACCCAAATGACCCGGAATTGCCACAGATCGCTGTTCTTAATTGACCAGTGATCTGCGGTGATCACCGATATGAGGGGGTCTCAGGACCCCGCTCAGCGATGTGCCTGAATGCCTGCTGAATGATCTCAGCAGGCATCCCAGTCTAGTCCCCGCCCGGGGAGTGGCGGGGACCAGAATTCCAACGGGCGTACAGGTACAGGACTGGAATTCCCACGGGTGGCAGGGAACAGAATTCCCACGGGCTCCCTGGGTCATTAACCCCTTAAGGACGCAGCTGATTTTCACCGTAAGGACTTCCTTTTTTGCAAATCTGACCACTGTCAATTTAAGCATTAATAACACTGGGATGCTTTTACTTTTCATTCTTATTACGAGACAGTTTTTTCGTGACATATTCTACTTTATGTTAGTGGTAAATTTTCGTCGATACTTGCATAATCTCTTGGTGAAAAATTCCAAAATTTTATGAAAAATTTGAAAATGTTAACATTTGAAGTTTGAAACTCTTTGCTGATAAGGAAAATGGACATCCCAAATAAATTAGATATTGATTCACATATACAATATGTCTACTTTATGTTGGCATCATAAAGTTGACATGTTTTTACTTTTGGAAGATATCAGAGGGCTTCAAAGTATAGCAGCAATTTTCCAATTTTTCACAAAATTTTCAAAATCGGAATTTTTCAGGGACCAGCTAGTTTTGAAGTGGATTTGAGGAGCCTTCATATTAGAAATATCCCACAAATGACCCCATTATAAAAACTGCACCCCTCAAAGTATTCAAAATAACATTCAGTAAGTGAATAGCAGCAAAGTGAAGGAGAAAATTCCAAATCTACATTTTTTACACTTACATGCTCTTGTAGTTTTTGAATTTTTACAAGGGGTAAAAGGAGAAAAATCTTCCTAAAATTTGTAACCCAATTTCTTTCCAGTAAGGAAATACTTCATTTGTGTATGTCAAGTGCTCTGAGGGCTCAGAAGGGAAGGAGCTGCAATGGCATTTTGGAGAGGGAGTTTTTCTGAAATGGTTTTTGGGGGGCATGTCACATTTAGGAAACCCCTATGGTGCCAGAACAGCAAGAAAACCCTCAAATGGCATACTATTTTGGAAACTACACCCCTAAGGGAACGTAACAAGGGGTACAGTGAGCCTTAATACCCCATAGGTGTTTGACGACTTTTCGTTAAAGTGGGATGTGTAAATGAATTTTTTCCACTAAAGTGCAGTTTTTCCCCCCAAAATTTTACATTTTACAAGGAGTAATAGGAGAAAATGTCCCCAAAATTTGTAACCCCATCTCTTTTGAGTATGAAAATACCCCATGTGTGGACATCAAGTGCACTCCGGGCGCACTACAATGCGCAGAAGAGAAAGAGTCACTATTGGCATTTGGAAAGCAAATTTTGCTGAAATGGTTTTTCGGGGCATGCCACATTTAGGAAGCCCCTATGGTGCCAGAACAGCAAAAGAAAACCACATGGCATACTATTTTGGAAACTACACTCCTCAAGCAACTTAACAAGGGGTACAGTCAGCCTTAACACCCCACAGGTGTTTTATGACTTTTAGTTAAAGTTGGATGTGTAAATTAATTTTTTTTTCACTAAAATGCTGATTTTCCCCCAAATTTTACATTTCTACAAGGGGTAATAGGACAAAATGCCCCCCAAAATTTGTAACCCTATTTCTTCTGAGTATGGAAATACCCCATGTGTGGATATCAAGTGCTTTGCTGGTGCACTACAATGCTCAGAAGAGAAGGAGCGACATTGAGATTATAGAGAGCGAATAGAAGTCGGGGGCCTTCTGCATTTACAAAGCCCTCCGTGGTGCCAGAACAGTGGACCCCCCCCCCACATGTGATGCCAGTGAGGTGTAAATACTCAGTGCACCCCTTATTAAATTCTGTGGGGGGTGTAGTTTCCAAAATGGGGCTTTGTAAACACACGTGGCCTTCAATTCCGGACAAATTTTCTCTTCAAAATCCCAAAGGCGCTCCTTTTCTTCTGAGCATTGTAGTTCGCCCGCAGAGCACTTTACAGCAACATATGGGGTATGTTCTTACTCAGAAGAAATGGGGTTGCACATTTTGGGGGTCTTTTTTCCTATTTTCCCTTGTAAATAATGAAACATTTGAGGTTACACCAGCATTTTAGTAAAACATTTTTTTTGTTTTTCATTTTCCCATCCAACTTTAACGAAAATTTGTCAAACACCTGTGGGGTGAACTTTAACGAAAATTTGTCAAACACCTGTGGGGTGTTTAGGCGCACTATAGCCCTTATATTCCGTGAGGGGTGTAGTTTCCAAAATGGGGTCACATGTGGGTATTTATTTTTTTGTGTTTATGTCAGAACAACTGTAAAATCAGCCACCCCTGTGCAAATCACCAATTTAGGCCTCAAATGTACATAGTGCGCTCTCATTCCTGAGCCTTGTTGTGCGCCCGCAGAGCATTTTACGTGCACATATGGGGTATTTCCGTACTCAGGAGAAATTGCGTTACGAATTTTGGGGGTCTTTTTTTCCTTTTACCTCTTGTGAAAATAAAAAGACGTGGGCAACACCAGCATGTAAGTGTAAAAATTTTTCTTTCCTTTTCATAAGGGGTAAAAGGAGAAAAAGCCCCCCAAAATTTGTAACTCAATTTCTCCTGAGTACAGAAATACCCCATGTGTGGCCCTAAACTATTTCCTTGAAATACGACAGGGCTCCGAAGAGAGAGAGCACCATGCGCATTTGAGGACTAAATTAGGGATTGCATAGGGGTGGACATATGGGTATTCTACGCCAGTGATTTCCAAACAGGGTGCCTCCAGCTGTTGCTAAACTGCCAGCATGCCTGGACAGTCAGTGGCTTTCAAGAAATGCTGGAAGTTGTTGTTTTGCAACAGCTGGAGGCTCCGTTTTGGAAACACTGCCGTACGATATGTTTTTTTATTTTTACTGGGGGGGGGGACAGTGTAAGGGGCTGTATATGTAGTGTTTTACCCTTTATTATGTGTTAGTGTGGTGTAGTGTGGTGTTTTTAGGGTACATTCTCACTGACGGGTTTACAGTGAGTTTCCCGCTAGGAGTTTGCGCTGCGGCAGAAAATTTGCCGCAGCTCAAACTTGAAGCTGGAAACTTACTATAAACCTGCCCGTGTGAGTGTACCCTGTACATTCACATGGGGGGGGGGGAAACCTCCAGCTGTTGCAAAATTACTTTAGCAACAGCTGGAGGCAAACTGGTTGGAAAACCTTCAGTTAGGTTCTGTTACCTAACTCAATATTTTCCAACCAGGGTGCCTCCAGCTGTTGCAAAACTACAACTCCCAGCATGTACTGATCGCCGAAGGGCATGCTGGGAGATGTAGTTTTGCAAGAGCTGGAGGTATGCAACTACAACTCCCAGCATGACGAGACAGCTGTTTGCTGTTTGGGCATTCAGGGATTTGCAGTTCTGCAACATCTGAAGGGCTACAGTTTAAAGACCACTGCACAGTGATCTCCAAACTTTAGCCCGCCCCAGATGTTGCTAGGCAACTACTCACCGACTTCCGTAGTCTTCACCAGGGTCGGGTAAGGGACCTCCACCGCCGGTCACGCTACAGTGCTCTCATTCTGCCCGGATTACCGTCGGTGGGCAGAATGGGGGGGAACCGAACTTTAACCCCCCTTCCCCCGACCAATAGCAGGGATAGGACGGGTGACACCCCTGCCACCTAACTCCTATCCCTTCAGGGGGACCAGGGGTGTCTTGGACACCCCCGATCCCAGTGATTTTCCAGGTAACTGGGTCACTGGACACTGGTATGACCTGGATCCATCGAAAATCGCCGGTCTGAATTGACCTATGATTTCCAGGGATTGCCGCCATGGTGGGGTCTCAGTACCCCTCTAGGCATATGCACGGGATGCCTGCTGATAGATATCAGCAGTCATCCTGGTCCGGTCCCCGACCAGCTAGCGGCGGAGACCGGAATTCCCACGGGCATACCCATGTGCCCTACGTGCTTAAGGACATAGGACGCCCTGCGTCCTGAAGAGGTTAAGGACTGGAGATGAAGGGTGTACTTGTACACCCTGCATCCTCAAGAGGTTAAATATTTTTTTTTTCACAGTTGGTTTCAGGTTTCCATAAGGCCACATATATTTATATTTTTGTTGAACATAGTTGAGTTATGACTGCTAATCCCAACAGTGTCCACTCTATCCTGACATAGTTCCCGCCCCAAAAAATGCTTACCTGACCTTTTGGGGTGCTCATCTGCATAACATGATCCAGTGGAGATGAATCCTGTTTGTTCTGAGCTATTTAAGGTGAGACCATATATCCTATGAGAAAGTAAATGTTCCCCCCATCATCAAACTGTTTTTAATAAACATGCAGTAGACAAGCATACATTTACAGAGCTTTGTCAACTTCCTAAATTTCCAGTATATTGGCATTAAAGGGGTTCTCCACTGCCTTAACCTACTTTTGGCAGTTAGTTAGCTCTGTGGCTATATGTTATTATGGCTTTTTTTCATGTTGCTAACAATTCTGTATGTGGTGTTTTACTTACCTTTTTTCCGGACCCGTAAGCTGTTTTTTTCATTTGCTTCCTGCCTAGCCTCGACCACATTTTTATTTTCTTCCGCCGCCATCTTGCCACCGGAACGTCACCGTGGAGGGTGGTGTGTTGGAGGCCGGCCTGCCCCTCGCTCCGTATGTGCCCGCCTCCCGCACAACGTAATGCTCTGTCGTCATCAGCGCGCACCCTCCCTACTTTCAGCTTCTTCTAAGCTGAATGCGGATTGGGCTGCTTTTGGCGAATCGAATGCCGTGATAGGCGCATGTGCAGTTGGTCCTCGCTCGGGAGGATCATCTGCGCATGTGCCATAGTGATGTCAGCATCGGGCCTGACGCACTGGAGGATTGTTAACCCTAACCTGGCCAGAGGTGAGTCCCGGAGCGCTGGACAGCTCCTGAAGGTTTGTTATGGCAGTGTTTCCCAACCAGGGTGCCTCCAGCGGTTGCAAAACTACAACTCCCAGCATGCCCAGACACCCGAAGACATTCCGTCACGCGGGAGGCGGGCACGTACGGAGCGAGGGTCAGGCCGGTCTCCAACACCCCCCCCTCCACAGTGACGTCCCGGTGGCAAGATGGCGGCGGAAGAAAAGAAAAAAAGTGGTCGAGGCTAGGCAGGAAGCAAATGAGGAAACCAGCTTCCGGGTCTGGCAAAAAGGTAAGTAAAACACCCCATACAGAACAGTTAGCAACATGAAAAAAAGCCATAATAACAATTAGCCAAAGAGCTAACTAACTGCCAAAAGTAGGTTAAGGCAGTGGAGAACCCCTTTAATTTTAGGAGCCATATATAATAAAAAGGCATGTGTTTGCCCACATATTATTTACATATACATACATCTTATAGGTCAATAATTTATAATGCTTTTTGCCTTGATAAACCACTTTTTGAATTTAATTCTGGTCTCACCAGTATAATATAACATTTAGGGAAGAATATGCAGCCCAAAATACCAACACTTGATGATATTACAGCAAATATCTCTACAAGAACTGTATTCTTCCCAGTAACACTCATATAGGAGGGGATAAAAGCCACCCAGACACTGCAGACAACCAGCATGCTGAACGTGATGTTTTTAGCTTCATTAAAACGATCTGGTAAATTTCTGGCCAAAAAAGCAACAATGAAACTAACAGCTGCAAGTAGTCCCATATAGCCCAGGAGTATGGAGAAGGCCAGCATGGACCCTTCATTACACTGGAATATTATCTTGTCTTGGTATAAGTGAGTGTTCTTTTCTGGGAATGGAGAAGATGTAGATAACCAAATGATACTTATTAGGACTTGAAGAAATGAACAGAAGAAGACAACACAGTTTGTAATTTTCACACCAATAAATTTCCTCCAGGAACTTCCAGGTTTGGTGGCTTTGAAGGCCATGTAGACCATGATGGTTTTAGCCAGAATAGAAGAGATAGCTACTGAGAAGATGATCCCGAATGAAGTCTGACGGAGCATACAGGTGACATGTGTAGGGCGACCCAGGAACAAAAATACACAGAGGAAACTCAACATGATGGAAACCAGGAGAATGAAGCTCAGGGTTTGATTATTTGCTCTGACCACCGGAGTGTCTCTAAATAGAATGAAGATTCCCAAGATCGTAGATGTTTTGACAAAACATAACACTGAAATAATGGAGACTATGAAAACTGTGGGGTCATTTTTGTAAGACAGAAATTCTATAGGTTTTGGTACACACTCATTCATGTCATTTGGCCATTGATCTTCAGGACATTTTAGGCATGAAACACTGTCTACAAAACAAAACAAAAAAAACAAAAAACAGTGAGCAGGACATGACAAATTTTGTTCCTAAAATTAAATAAATCACTGTTATGTTTTTACAACATGCAAAAATTGTCAATATTAACCTCTTAAGGACCAAGCCCATTTTGGCCTTAAGGACCAGACCAATTGTATTTTTGCATTTTCGTTTTTTCTTCCTCGCCTTCTAAAATTCATAACTCATATTTCCATCCACAGGCCCATATGAGGGCTTGTTTTTTGCGTCACCAATTGTATTTTGTAATGACATCACTTATTTTACCATTAAATGTACGGTGCAATCAAACAAATATTATTTATGTTGGAATATTGAAAAGAAAACCGCAATTTAGCAAATTTTGTAAGGTTTTGTTTTCACGTTGTACACTTTCCGGTAAAAATGACATGTTTTCTTTATTCTGTGGGTCAATACTATTAAAATGATACCCATGTTATATGCTTTTCTATAATTGCACCGCTTAAAAAAAATCTCAAACCATTTTAACAAAATTTGTATGTTTCAAATTGCCCTATTTTGACCACCTATAACTTTCTAATTTTTCCGTATATGGGGCGATATGAGGGCTAATTTTTTGCGCCATGATCTTTAGTTTTTATCAGTTCCACTTTTTCTTAGGTTTTACTTTTTATAAATTTTTTATAAATTTTTTTTTATAAAAAGTGACAAAAAAGCAGCAATTTTTGACTTTTTTTAATTTTTTTACGTTTACGCCGTTAACCGAACGGGAAAATTAACAATATATTTTAATAGTTCATACTTTTACGCACGCGGTAATACCAAATATGCTTATTAATTATTTTTTTTATGCTTTTTGGGGGGTAAAATGGGGAAAAACTGACGTTTTACTTTTTATTGGGGGAGGGGATTTTTCACTTTTTCACTTTTTTATTTTAAATTTTTTTCCTTTTTTTTTTTTACACTTTTTATGTCCCCATAGGGGACTATTCATTGCAATCAGTTGATTGCTAATACTGTGCAGTGCTATGTATAGGACACAGCACTGCTCAGTATTATCGGTGATCTTCTGCTCTGGTCTGCTCGATCGAGCAGACCAGAGCAGAAGACCCCGGGAGACGGCCGGAGCCAGGTGAGGGGACCTCCGGCTGTCATGCTGGATGATCGGATCTCCGCGGCAGCGCTGCAGGCGATCCGATCGTCCATTTAAACTACATCACTGCCGCAGATGCCGTGAACTGTATTGATCATGGCATCGGAGGGGTTAAAGGCGGACAGCGCAATCGCAGATGTCCGCCATTACCGGCGGGTCCCTGGCTGCAGATATCAGCCGGGACCTGCCAGACAAGACGCGTGCACCGCTCCGGTGCTCGCGATCATTTCGGCGCGTAAATGTACGTCATGGTGCCATGTACCATGTCACCATGACGTCCATTTACATCCATTGTTGTTAAGGGGTTAAAACTATATCCATAGGTGCAATCTTATTTACTGATGAAAAAGTATTACTAGTATTAATGACAGTAAAAATAAATTTCAAAATTACCGTAGAAAACAAACCTATTAGATTTTTTGTTACCTGTTTCATTGGTTATTTCTCCCTTTGAGCATTTCAAACATTCAAAGCAGCATTTGTGTATTCCTGGCTTTATGGTTCTCTTATAACCTGGAGGACACTGTTCAGAGCAGGTAGATACTGGGATCTGTTATAAATAATCAAAAATAGAAATATTGAATTTTTTTTTATAAACTAAGTAAATAAATTTATGATTTAAACATTTTAATAAACACAAAAATAAAACATAGACTTCCGTACACCCCAAAATTTCTGCAGAGTATTGAAAAAAGGACCAATGCCAATTGCCGAAATGTCAAGCACAGGATGCAGACTTGATTCACATGCTTTGGCGATGTCCCCAGATTCCCCAGATTTAATCTTTATTAAAATAGAACAACAACTTAAGAATAAGCTCCCCCGGGATGCAAGAACAGCTATCCTATGAATAGGGTTGAGGAGATTTAAAAACAAATTGATAATAAATAAATTACTAGGTATAACAAAAATATGTATTCTTAGGAAATGGTTCGCCCCCATAGGAACAAATATAAAAGAATGGAGTAATGTGGTGGAAAAAATTAAGATTTATGATACCAACTATAATAAGAATGGAACTAAGAAAGGAAATAAAATATGTATGGAGTGGAAGGAGTGGAGGGGTTGAGGGAAACGGCTGGTGGGGGGGTGGAAAGGGGGGGAGTAAGGGTTGTAATGAATATAAAATCATTATATAAAATGTAATGTATTAAATTGTCATTTTGCAAAGTGTAAAATAAAGCTTTATATAAAATAAAATAAAAAGCTCAACTGGAAAAAAAAACATTTTAATAAACATACTTGAACTGATAGACCTTGGTTTAGGCCAAGAAGTCAGCAGTGTTTAGGTCTTTCTCGTTATCTGACATGTGTACACATCATAGAGGGAAGGTAGTTAACAATCTGAGACAGATATACTCCTCACACAGAGCGTTAACTTGCTGAGAAGTGACAAGACCAGCGGCCGATTGTCATATGCGGCCGAGCACCCGCCACTATTGTCAGAAGCGGAGGCTCTGATCCTGAGAGTTAAGTTTGCAGATGCTGTGGTCAGTAAGAACACTGCATCTACAGTGCTGACAGGGGAATGGGGCCTTCCCTGTCACCCATCCAGCAATGTCATTGCGGGGTTCTGATGGTTGCTATTGCAACCGGAAGCTAAATTGCTGCCTCCAAGGCTGTCAGTTATGGTGGCCCATGAGGCTCATTTGTAAGGCTGAGTTCACACAGGCAAAAAATGTGTGCATTGAATATTCTGCACGGACAATTTGCTGCCGCAGAGTCCCATTCATTTTAATGGGATTCTGCTGGACTATTCACATAGGGAAATTTCCATGCCAGAAACCTCTGATTCCGGTGTCCGGTGTCAAATCTATTCTTTCTGGCGAGTTCGCAAAGAAATGCATTGCCTTCTGAGACAGCGCATTTCCGAGCAGTCTTAATTCCCACCGGTCAGTCAAATGTGCGCAAATGTTTTTTGCAAATTTTTCACCCTTGTGAACACAGCCCAAAACTGACAAACAGTTATGCTATGCTGCAGTATAGCATAACAGTGATTACAAGATCACAGTTTAAAAAAAAAAAATGTCTAAATAAATTGTTTTTCAATAAATAAAGTGTAAAAAAATGTAAATGTCCGCTTTCGTAATAAAGCTCTATACAAGTACAAAACAATTAAAAACTAAAACTCATGCTTATTAGGCATTGTTTCATTTGTAACAACTTGCACAATAAAACAACAATGTTCTGATCTCACACAAGTACTGCCACTCACCACTAGGAATGCTTTTTTGGTAAACTCAGTTAGAAATGCTATGTTATTTAACCCCTTAAGGACGCAGACAATTTTATTTTTACGTTTTCTTTTTTTCCTCCTCACCTTCAAAAAAATCATAACTCTTTTATATTTTCATCCACAGAATAGTATGAGGGCTTATTTTTTGCGCGACCAGTTGTCCGTTGTAATGCCATCACTCACTTTACCATAAAATGTATGGCGCAACCAAAAAAATACTATGTGGAGAAATAAAAAAAAAACGCAATTTAGCAAATTTTGGAAGGTTTCGTTTTCATTGCGTACAATTTACAGTAAAAATGACATGTGTTCTTCATTCTTTGGGTCAATACGATTAAAATGATACCCATGATAAAATACTTTTCTATTACTGTTGCGCTTAAAAAAAATCGCAAACTGTTTAACCAAATTAGTACGTTTAAAATTTCCTCATTTTGAAGACCTATAACTTTTTCATTTTTCTGTATTTGCAGCGGAATGAGGGCTCATTTTTTGCGCCGTGATCTGTACTTTTTATTGATACCATATTTGCTTATATAACATTTTTAATACTTTTTTTAATTAATTTTTTTGGGAATAAAATGTTATAAAAAAAAGCAGCTATTTTGGATTTTTTTTTTTTACGTTCACGCCGTTAACTGTACGGTATCATTAACATTTTATTTTAATAGTTGGTATATTTACGCACGCGGCGATACCAAATATGTATATTACCTTTTTTTTTACACTTTTTGGGGTGAAATAGGGAAAATGGGACAATTTATATTTTTATTGGGGGAGGGGATTTTTCTAATTTATTTTACTTTTATTTATTAACTTTTTTTTACTTTTATTTTTACACTTTAATAGTCCCCATAGGGGACTATTTATAGCAATCATTCGATTTCAAATACTGTTCAGTGCTATGTATAGGACACAGCACTGATCAGTGTTATCGGTGATCTTCTGCTCCGGTCTGCTCGATCGCAGACCAGAGCAGAAGACCCCAGGAGATGGCCGGAGCAAGGTGAGGGGACCTCCAGCCGCCATGCAGGATGATTGGATCACCGCGGCAGCGCTGCGGGCAATCCGATCATCCATTCAAAGTAACGCGATGCTGCACATGCCGTGATCTGTATTGATCACGGCATCTGAGGGGATAATGGCGGACAAATAAACATATGTGGTATCGCCACGTGCGTAAATGTCCAAACTATAAAAATATATCATTAATTGAACCGCACGGTCAATGGCGTACACGTAAAAAAATTCCAAAGTCAAAAAAGCTTATTTTTGGTCACTTTTTATACCATTAAAAAATGAATACAAAGTGATAAAAAGTCAGATCAAAAGAAAAAATGGTACCGATAAAAACTTCAGATCACGGCGCAAAAAATGAAACCTCAAACCGCCCTTTACTTGGAAAAATAAAAAAGTTATAGGGGTCAGAAGAGGACATTTTTAAACGTATACATTTTCCTGCATGTAGTTATGATTTTTTCCAGAAGTATGACAAAATGAAACCTATATAAGTAGGGTATCAATTTAACCGTATGGACCTACAGAATAATGATAAGGTGTCATTTTTACCAAAATATGCACTGCGTAGAAACGGAAGCCCCCAAAATTTACAAAATGGCGTTTTTTCTTCGATTTTGTCGCACAATGATTTTTTTTCTGTTTCGCCGTGAATTTTGGGGTAAAATGACTAATGTCACTGCAAAGTAGAATTGGTGACGCAAAAAATAAGCCATAATATGGATTTTTAGGTTGAAAATTGAAAGGGTTATGATTTTTAAAAGGTAAGGAGGAAAAAACGAAAGTGCAAAAAATGAAAAACCCTGAGTCCTTATGGGGTTAAATTCAGGTCAGCCCACTGCACAATACTTTGCTAAAATTAATCTGTTTTGTAATGTTAGAGTTTCTATTGGCTTGTTCTGAGGTCACCTTGTTGGGATTTGTAGTGCAGTAACTGGACCCAGTAATGCATGTCTCTGAAGTTATCCCACTGCACAATGATTTGCTCAAATTGCTTTGAACTATGGTGGGAAGGAATTCTGGGATCAGTAGTTCCACAGTGAGTTCTTCTATGCTCTGCTCACTGCTCAACTCTCTCTTCAAGATGGTGGCCGCAAAAAAGTGCATTGGTATAAGTATTCTTAATCCTACCCCTTTTCTGTCTACTGATTGGCCTGGGCAGCTGTATGCAAGCAATGATTTTCTAACCTCCGGTCATGTGATCTTGCTGCTAGCTGCAAAGTATTCTTGGCTACCCTGGTGTCATATCTGTATTCCGACTTCCTTATATCATGCCGAAATGGCACCAAAACTCCATAGAGGAGATTTATAAAAACCTGTGTAGAGGAAATGTTGACCAGTTGCCTATAACAACCAATCAGATTGTAAGGACTCACGGCAGTAGGCAGAACACATGGAGATCATGGATCCGCTGGACCTGTGTGGCAGATGATGCGGGCCTTGCAAGGGAGCGGTGTCTAAGGTGCCGCTGGTTTTCACCAGAGCCCGAAGCAAAGCAGGATGTTCTTGCTGTGGCAAACGGCACCCAGGTCGCTACCCCTGGCACGTCTCGACCACACAGGCAGCTAAGGTGATGCGAGGCACAGGAGGGAAACAACAAGATTGGTCAGGATAGCAGGTCAGGGCTGACGGCAGAGGATGCGGAGTCAGGAACGTGGCAGGAGGTCTATAGGCAGGCAGCACAGGAACGAGGTCAGCAGAGGGTAAGGTCACGGCAAGGCAAACACAGAATATGCTTTCACTAGGTCTCTAAGGCAACAAATATCCCACAGGGGTATGTGGGAGGTGCAGGTGCTTATAAAAAAGGTACAGGTGCAGCACATAATTGCAGATGCACTGGCCCTTAAAATCACAGAGCTCCAGCGTGCGCGCTCCCTAGGAGGCAGGGGTACGCACTCCAGCGCTGCAAGAAAACTAGAGGGACAGAAGGAGCAGAGGTGAGTGACGGGCTGAGACTCGCATGCGGGTGAGTCCATTGGCAGGGACTGACAGTGAAGCCAGTGTGTCTGGCCAGAGCGCTAATTGTAACGTAGATTGCGTCTTTTATTTTTCATAGGTCCTAATCAAAGTGAAAGAAGCCATCTGATTGGTTGCTATGGGCAACTGGTCAACTTTTCCTCTACACAAGTTTTGATAATTCTCCCCCATATGTGTTCCTCCTCCCTTCTCTATAATAGCGCCGTTGCCAAGGGCTCACAAACCGAGCATGGCAAACTTCTAATCCCCACTAAACAGTATTTGAGACCGACTTCTAAGCAAGACCAGGTTATAAAGGTTTAGCTAGATAAAGACCATCATGTGGGGAGATTTTTGCCTTTGACATTATGAGTCAATTCTATTCAATTCACCGTTATGCTATGATGCATCAATCTGTCAGGTCATCTTTAATATACAAAACATAATAAATATCCATTACTTATTTATAGAAGAACATGGAATAAGTTACATCAGAATTTTTCCAAACGATTTTTTCGTTATTAAACTCCAGTTGATTTCCTTCCTGGGCTGATGTATTGAAATATCCAACAACTTTTTGGGTCAATATTCCATTGATGAGACTTGCATAATTTAGGATAAAATAGAATGAGGACAATTCTCCTTTCTCATTGAAATGAACGTCTTCTCCAAGAGGATCTCTGAAATGAACTCTTCTTAGGTACTTGGAGAATAAACAACATTATATGTAACTTACAGGAACTGAAAATCACTTTCCTGATAGAATATTAATGAAAAAACATATATATATATATATATATATATATATACATATATATATATATATATATATATATATATAACAAAATCTTGCAGCAGCACACAGGTAAGGTGGAAAAAATGATGATTTAATCCATAAAAAGTGTTTTCACAGCAAGTTACGTTTCGACCAGGCTCTCCTAGTCTTTTTCAAGCAGGCTAGGAGAGCCTGGTCGAAACGTTGCTTGCTGTGAAAACACTTTTTATGGATTAAATCATCATTTTTTTCACCTTACCTGTGCGCTGCTGCAAGATTTTGTTTTTTGTATACCAGTAGTGGGCTTTTGACCATAGCCCCAGAAGCTGCGAGCACTAAATCTCTAATTTTGGCATTGTCTGAGATGTGCTGCTCTATTCTCGATTTTTGCTATATATATATATATATATATATATATATATATATATATATATATATCCACACACACACACACACTATTGGTTAGAAGAGAATTACATTGGTAAACACATTTTTTTTTTTTTTTTGTGTGTTTCTTTGATCCTATAGTATTTTGATTCTGATTCAGTTGTGTCAGGTATAGTTTTTGAGTAACATGCGTTCAAAATAGATTTTTTGCATTTGCTTACAAGTTAAAATAACTTACATTCAAATATTAACCCCTTAAGGTAGAAAACTATTTTGGCCTTAACCACTTAACCCCTTAAACACCCGGGGTTTTTCTGTTTTTGCATTTTCTTTTTTTCCTCCTTACCTTTAAAAAATCATAACTCATCACATAAATCATAACAACAATTTTGCACCTAAAAATCCATATGATGGCTTATTTTTTGCGCCACCAATTCTACTTTGTAATGACTTGTAATTTTACCCAAAAATCTATGACGAAACGGAAAAGAAAATGATTGAAAAAAAAACAAAACATTTTGTAACTTTTGGGTGCTTCCGTTTCTACACAGTACATTTTTTGGTAAAAATTACATATTCTCTTTATTCTGTGGGTCCATATGATTAAAATGATTCCCTACTTATATAGGTTTGATTTTGTCGTACTTTTGGAAAAAATCATAACTACATGCAGGAAAATGTATACGTTTAAAATGGTCATATTCTGACCCCTATAACTTTTTTATTTTTCTGCTTATGCGGTGTGTGACGATCCGTCTTGGGGATTAGCTCTGGGATCGTCTTGGACCACGCCACAGGATGCGTTTCTTCTCAATAAACCAGCAAACAAATGCTTATAATGCAAATCTGGCACCTTGCCAGTTTTATTAGACAGGTTGCAGGGAAAGAAATAAACAAAAAGCAGGAACAAACAAAATCCTAGACCGTCTGGTCACTGACTAAACAGATCAGCTTGTCCTGACTAACAACCGCTGAGCTTCCCTCAGCTGGTTAAACATATGTCCCCTGCAACCTTCTACTCACAATTCATGTCAGTCTCTTTGAGCCCCTCATAGCTCGGGCTGTGTACTCCCACATTAGACTGAGTCTCCATCTCATATACACACCTCCCTTCCCTCCTGCCTCATTACTTAAGAAGCAGGTGAGAGCTTCTGCAGGGTGAGCCAAGGAAATACACCATTTCCTTGCCACACTGCCACAGGTGGTATGAGGGCTCATTTTTTGCTCCGTGATCTGAAGTTTTTAGCGGAACCATTTTTGTTTTCACACGGCGATACCACATATGTTTATTTTTATTTACACAGTTTTTTTTTTTTTTAAATGGGAAAAGAGGAATGATTCAAACATATTAGGGAAGGGGTTAAATGATTTTTATTCACTTTTTTTTCCACAATTTTTTTGCAGTGTTATAGCTCCCATAGGGGCCTATAACATTACATACACTGATCTTTTAAATTGATCAATGGTTTCTCATAGAAAACGATTGATCAATGATTCTGCCGCTTGATTGCTCATGCCTGGATCTCAGGCACTGAGCAGTCATTCGGCGATCCGACACCAGGAGGCAGGTAAGGGACCCTCCTGCTGGGACACAGTTGTTCAGGATGCGGCGACTTTGCCGCAGACATCCCGAACAGCCCCCAGAGCTAACCGGCAATGATTTACTTTCAATTTAGACGCGGCGTTCAACTTTGAGCGCTGTGTCTAAAGGGTTAATAGAAATATACAAAGGAATGGGGGCTCAATTTAATTATACATATCTATTGTGGGTGCTGATCAGTGTACCAAAGAACATGAAATTAGAAAAAGGTAAAGGGGAAACACACTGAAATTGCATCAGCACACCAACACACAAATGCAGTGCCGTGCGCTATTAGCCATGGGTCCCGGGCCTGACTTGCTATGACGCAGGGCCACGCCGTGGCCTCGCGTTATAGAACGGGAGCGGACCGTGTAGGGGTTAAGGACCCAGAGCGTACCTGTACACCCTGAGTCCGCTCCCTTTTTATAACGTGGGGCAATAGCGTGGCCCCACATTATAGCGGGTCGGGCCCAGCCTCTAACAACTGCCGGGACCCGTGGCTAATAGCGCCCGGCACTAATCGCAGTGCCGCACGCTGTTAACCCTTTAGATGCAGCGCTCAATTGATCGCCGTGTCTAAAGTGAAGGTAAACTACTCCCGACTAGCTCAGTGGGCTGTTAGGGACCGCAGCTTGCAGGACACCAGGAGGATCCCTACCTGCCTCCTGCATGTCCGATCGCCGAATGACTGCTCAGTGCCTGAGATCCAGGCATGAGCAGTCAAGCGGCAGAATCATTGATCAATGTTATCCTATGGGATAACAATGATCAATGCAAACGATCAGTGTGTGCAATGTTATAGCCCCCTATGGGGGCTATAAAGCGATCAAAAAGTCCGATCAATACTAATATCGTACCGATAAAACCTTCACATCACGGCGCAAAAAAATTAGCCCTCATACTGCCCAGTAAGCGGAAAAATCAAAAAGTTATAGGGGTCAGAAAATGACAATTTTAAACGTATAAATTTTCCTGCAGGTAGTTATGATTTTTTCCAGAAGTACCACAAAATCAAACCTATATAAGTAGGGTATCAATTTAATCGTATGGACCTACAGAATAAAGATAAGGTATCATTTTTACTGAAAAGTGTACTGTGTAGAAACGGAAGCCCCTAAAATTTACAAAATTGTGTTTTTTTTTATTTTTATTGTGTCGCTCAATGATTTTTTTTCCATTTCGCCATAGGTTTTTGGGTAAAATGACATGTCAATACAAAGTTGAATTGGTGGCGCAAAAAATAAGTCATCATATGGATTTTTAGGTGCAAAATTTTAAGATTTAAGATTTTTTAAAGGTAAGGAGGAAAAATCGAGAGTAGTGAAAAGACGGAAAAACCCCGGGTCTGGGGTTAAAGGGGTACTCCCTTGGAAAACTTTTTTTTTTAAATCAGCTGGTGCCAGAAAGTTAAACAGATTTGTAAATTACTTCTATTAAAAAATCTTAATCCTTCCAGTACTTATCAGCTGCATTATGATCCACAGGAAGTTCTTTTCTTTTTGAATTTCTTTTCTGTCTGACCACAGTGCTCTCTGCTGACACCTCTGTCCATGTCAGGAACTGTCCAGAGCAGGAAAGGTCTGCTATGGGGATTTGCTCCTACTCTGGACAGTTCCTGACATGGACAGTGGGGTCATTTTTAAATAGAAGTAATTTACAAATCTGATATATATATATATATATATATATATATATATATATATATATATATACATACACACACACAGCACCGGCGCACTAGATGTCCGTAATTAGCAGCCTACATATAACTGAGTGGATCCCTGTATTTCCATTCAAAAAGTAGTTCAAACTATAAGGGGAAATTTGTATCGGCGCTATGAGAGTTACAATACAATAAAGTATATCATAACACTTGTTTGTATTGAAAACAAAATGGTTCATACCAGATCAGTGTTAGTGATACGGCACTCGGTAATCCACTCTCTTAATGATGATAGTTGTACCACTCCAATGTGGGGTTACGATCACTCCACTAACTTATGATTTCACTGTGGTAGTCCCGGTTGTTAGACGGAGATTGAATAGTCCTGTCCATGTCAGGAACTGTCCAGAGCAGGAAAGGTCTGCTATGGGGATTTGCTCCTACTCTGGACAGTTCCTGACATGGACAGTGGGGTCATTTTTAAATAGAAGTAATTTACAAATCTGATATATATATATATATATATATATATATATATATATATATATATATATATACATACACACACACAGCACCGGCGCACTAGATGTCCGTAATTAGCAGCCTACATATAACTGAGTGGATCCCTGTATTTCCATTCAAAAAGTAGTTCAAACTATAAGGGGAAATTTGTATCGGCGCTATGAGAGTTACAATACAATAAAGTATATCATAACACTTGTTTGTATTGAAAACAAAATGGTTCATACCAGATCAGTGTTAGTGATACGGCACTCGGTAATCCACTCTCTTAATGATGATAGTTGTACCACTCCAATGTGGGGTTACGATCACTCCACTAACTTATGATTTCACTGTGGTAGTCCCGGTTGTTAGACGGAGATTGAATAGTCCTGTAGCATATGCGGGGTATCGGGGTGGCAGGGAGCCGAATTCCGAGAGATCTGCTCCGGCCGGAAGCATCTCACTGGCTCGCTTCCCTGCTAATACAGCACAAAAATGGGACCCAAAAAGCTAATAGTGACATCACTACTGTCACGATTCGGCTGGCAGGAGGTGGATCCTCTGTGCCAGAGAGGGATTGGCGTGGACCGTGCTAGTGGACCGGTTCTAAGTTGCTACTGGTATTCACCAGAGCCCGCCGCAAAGCGGGATGGTCTTGCAGCGGCGGTAGCAACCAGGTCGTATCCACTAGCAACGGCTCAACCTCTCTGACTGCTGAAGATAGGCGCGGTACAAGGGAGTAGACAAGAGCAAGGTCGGACGTAGCAGAAGGTCGGGGCAGGCAGCAAGGTTCGTAGTCAATGGTGATAGCAGATGGTCAAGAACACAGTAGAGGTAACACAGAGTAGCTTTCTCAAGGCACAAGGCAACAAGATCCGGCAAGGGAGTGCAGGGGAAGTGAGGTATAAGTAGGGAGTGCACAGGTGGAAACTAATCAGGAAGATTGGGCCAGGCACCATCATTGGTGCACTGGCCCTTTAAATCTCAGAGAGCTGGCGCGCGCGCGCCCTAGAGAGCGGAGCCGCGCGCGCCAGAGCATGACAGCCGGGGAGCGGGACAGGTAAGAGACTTGGGATGCGATTCGCGAGCGGGCGCGTCCCGCTATGCGAATCGCATCCCCGCCAGCAATGTCAGTGCAGCGCTCCCGGTCAGCGGGTCTGACCGGGGCGCTGCAGGGAGAGAAACGCCGCGAGCGCTTCGGGGAGGAGCAGGGACCCGGAGCGCTCAGCGTAACAACTACTGGTAGAGCCTAGGACCAAAAAGGATCTGACGTGTTTCTGAAAGTACGCTTTCCTTCCTCAGAGATCTCTGAGGAAGGAAGGCGTGCTTTCAGAAACATGTCTTTAAGTGGAAATCTTAGGTAAGTTCCCACACTTTTTTCCTCAGGACTTGACCTCTGATTGTACTGCTTAAAAAAATCTCAAACTATTTTAACAATATTGACCACCTATAGCTTTCTCATTTTTCAGTATACGGAGCGGTATGAGGGCTCATTTTTCGCTCTGTGATCTGTAGTTTTTATCTGTACCACTTTTGCTTATATTTTTCTTTTTCATCACTTTCTATTAATTTGTTTTTGGAATAAAATGTGGACTTTTTTAACGTTTACGCTGTTCACCATATTGGATAATTAACATTATATTTTGATCATTTGGACATTTACGCACACGGCAATACCAAATATATGAATTAATTATTTTTTAATGCATTTTGTGGATAAAATGGGAAAAAGGGCCATTTTACATTTTTATTGGGGGAGGGGATTTTTAAATTTTTTTTTAAACTTTTTTAAATATTTTTTTTACTCTTATAATGTCCCCATAGAGGACTATTTATAGCAATCATTTGATTGCTAATACCGTCAGTACTATGCATAGGGCATAGCACTGATCAGTGTCATCGGCGATCTTCTGCTCTGGTCTGCTTGATCTCAGATCAGAGCAGAAGACCCCTGGAGACGTGGGGACATGCTGAGGCCATTCTGGATGATTGAATCCCAGCTGCAGCCCTACGGGAGATGCGGTCATCCACTTTAAGTGCCACACTGCCGCAGATGCAGTCATCTGTATTGATCAATTACAGCATCTGAGGGGTTAATGTTGGACATCAGCGAGATCGCTGATGTCTGCCATTACCGGAAGGTCCTGGCTGCTGACATTACCTGCCATGCATGATGCGAGCACCGATACGGTGCTTGCGGTCATGTACATGACGTAAATGTATATCATGGTGCGCTAAGTACCACCGCACCATGAAGTACATTTACGTCCGATGTCGTTAAGGGGTTAATGAAAGTTGTGACAGGACAGTAAAAGAAGTCGGGTGGCACTCACGGTTTAGTAAACAGATTCTTCTTTATTCGGTTCGGTGCGTAGACATGCAGCGGGGCGCTCGGACAAACAGTGTAACAGACAACAGCTATTTCGCACCGCTCCCAGCGCTTCTTCAGGTCACACCTCCTCTGACATGAGAGGCCAGGTAAATACCTCCTCACGTCTGCCACGTCAGAGGGGGAGGTACATCAACACTGAAAACACTAGACAGTAGAAAACGTAAATATATTACTCAGGTCTGTACAAAAATCTTATTAAAATCACATTATTTTTTCTTTTTATATCACGGGCATATTAATTAAGAACCAGATGTATAAAAGGGAATCCCACTTAGGACAAAATCAAGTAGATATATAGAAACCGAGAATGTGCAAAGTATAAGAGAAAAATGAGGCTAGTCATTAGGCATTAACCTCTTAAGGACCAGGCACGTATGAGTACGTCCCTGCACTCTGGGTCTTAAGGACCAGGCACGTACTCATACGTCTGTGGGAATTTCAGAGGGGACCGGACCGGGGTGACTACTGATATCTATCAGCAGGCACCCCGCGCAAATGCCCAGGGGGGTCATTAGACACCCTCATGTCGGCGATCGGCGCAAATCGCAAGTGAATTTACACGTGAGATTTGCGTGATTCCGGGTCATTACGGGTCTATGGTGACCCTGTGACCCGGAATATAAAGGGGATCGCGGGTGTCTAAGACACCCACAATCCCCCTGAAGAGATAGGAGTGAGGTGGCAGGGGTGCAACCCCTCCTATCCCTGCTATTGGTGGTCTAGATGCGACCACCAATAGCAGATCGGGGGCGGGGGGGTTAACTTTCGTTTTGCCCGTCCTGCCCACCCACAATAGGCGGCAGAACGGGGAAACGACAGAGGACCGGCGCTGGAGTCCACTTACCGATCTATGGAGGCTGTGGGCGACTATCGGCATCGGAGTTCGGCGGGCAGCACAGGTGTGCAAGATCATAGTTCCGGAAACCGCAGGCAAGACTGAGTCAACCAAGTTGACTAGGAAGTCTACCTGTCCCTGGTTAGGAGCATAAGCGTTAGCAACCGTGAACGTGGCACCCCCCAGGGAAAGTGATAAGACAATGTATCTAGCTCGAGGATCTAAAGTAACAGAAAGGACCCGATGCACAAGGGACCTATGGATAGCTATGGCTACCCCCTTAGCATGCGCCACCAGATTATTGGCGCAGAACCAAACCGGGTAGTGTCGGTTTCGAAGGGTTGGGGCATGGCCTACCTTAAAATGGGTCTCCTGGAAGCAAGCGACGGGCACCTTACGTTTGTGGAGATGGTGCAGGATCTGCATCCGTTTCGCAGGCGAGTTGATTCCCTTCGCATTAAAAGAGGCAATGTTGAGCCCTGCCATGGTGAGCAAAGAAAGAGAGAGCACACACCTGTCGGCTTCCTAACTAAGAAAAAAAACAGAGAACAAAACAAGGAGAAGGAGAACAAGAAACAGGGGGAAAAGAAGAGAAGAAGGCAAGGAGAAGAATAAAAACACAAAGGGTAGCAGCAGAGGTACCGCTGCAGCACAAACTACAGAAGATGCGGTCAAGGACGAGGAGGACAGGCACCGGGAAAGGAGCCCAGCAGTGTCTCCACCCTATGAGGGGGAATCAGCCAGGGGATAAGGGAGCCCGAGCTCAGCACCCATAAGGAAGCCAGATGGAGGAGGGATAGAGGAAGGGAGACCACTAGAAGAGGAGTAGAAGCAATGAAGAGGCGCGGATAGTAGCCAGGGAAAAGCGGACCAGCGTGGGCAGTGCGGAAGGGTAGAAATTAGGGAAAGGGAGAAGAAAGTCGTGGTGGAGAAAAGAGGAGGAGAAAGGTTGCGGAAAACAGGAGGCAAAGAAGAAAAATAAATCACATTACAAGCCGCCAAGGGTCATCCGGAACCTGCAAGACAGGAAAGGTGAACAATAATAGGTAGTACAATAGCTTAACAATCAAGTGGCATCGGAGGGTCCCGCACGGGGTGATGAGGGGACAGATTCCCAGCAGGTGATCAGCCTCTGGCGGCGTGAACCCCGTGGCGGCAGTCCAGAGCAGGCCTGTTTAGGGGGCTTCTGGGGCGCCTGCTGGGTGGGTCGCTTAGGGGCCACAGGGGCAAGCATTGGCCAGCTTGGCAGGGAGAGAGATGGAATGTCCAAGTCCTGGAGAAACCCGGGAAGATCATCAGGGGAGCGCAAGGTGTGGGTTTTACCATCTCTCCGCACCATGAGGGCAAACGGGAACCCCCAACGATAAATCAGGCCCCTCTCTCGAATCACTTCTAGGAGGGGTCGGAGGGCCGTACGTTGAGCCAGAGTATGACGGGACAAGTCCGGAAAGAGTTGCACCTCAACATCCTTGTAGAGGATCCGACGTCAAGTGCGAGCCACACGTAGAATGTCCTCCTTAATGGCGTAGAAATGGACCCGGCAGATAAGGGGCGGCTGTCGTCAGGATGAGGGGGGCGAAGGGCTCTGTGGGCTCTATCTAATTCAATGTGGGCATCTGCAGGCAGTTCCAGGAGATCATTAAAAATCGTCAGTAGGGCAGAGTGCAGTTCATCAGGGCCCACCTTCTCAGGCAGTCCGCGGAGGCGGATGTTGTTGCGCCTGTTATGATTCTCCACATCATCCAGGAGCTGTTGTAATACGAAAAGCTGATCAGAGTGTCTCTGTACCGTAGCTTGGAGAGCCTGGAGGGAAGCAGCAGAGGAGTCTTGAGCAGTGACAACCGTGTCCACCCGTGATGATAAGGTGAACACCTCAGTACGGAGTTGAGCGAATTCCTGTTTGCACTCCGCTACCACCTGTTTAGCCATAAACAAAAAGTCCTCTCTCGTAGGTAATGAAACAATTAAAGACTGCAGGTAAGCCAGGGTGATCGGGCGATCCGTCCCAGAAGTGGAAGGAGGTTTAGTAGTAGAAACGTTACCCAATGAGGGGGGTGGTGGAGAGGAGTCAGGCAGGGGGGTGCGGAACACAGGTGGTGTGCCCCTCATTGAGCTCAATGAGGGGTCCCCAGGCATGGAAGGCATCAGCAAAGGGCTCCCTGTGGGTAAAATCTGCTGAGAGGGAGGCAGCAGACTCTGGCCAGCTGGGTGAGAGACCAGGCCCTGAATGCAGGGGTCCCAGGGGGAGCCGGAGGACCATTGCGGAGAGGGGGGGGCCAAAACGAGTTGGGATGCTGACCCTGGGGAGGGCACCGCATAGAAGGCTACCAGAGGAGATGGGCACTGTTCAGGCAGCAGAGGCCAGGCAGAGGGTGTCACGGAGGGTCCCCTGTAGGCCCCCCCTGCGGCAGCAGCAGGAGAGTGAGCAGCAGGAGGCCTCTGTGTTGAGGGAGGTCAGAGGTTAACTGCAGAAGCCTGAGGGGCCAGTGCGGGGGGAGAGCCCAGAGCCTCGGCAGTGTTAAATGTAGAACCACAGATCCTTTATCTGCAAACGCCGTGGTGCTCTACCTTCAGAGTGCAGGCAATGCAATCAGATAAGACAGTACAAGAAGTCGGGTGGCCTCACGGTTTAGTGAACAGATTCTTCTTTATTCGGTTCGGTGCGTAGACATGCAGCGGGGCACTTGGACAAACAGTGTAACGGACAACAGCTATTTTGCGCCGCTCCCGACGCTTCTTCAGGTCACACCTCCTCTGACATAAGAGGCCAGGTAAATACCTCCTCACGCCTGCCATGTCAGAGGGGGTGTACATCAACACTGAAAACACTAGACAGTAGAAAACGTAAATATATTACTCAGTGTCACGATTCGGCTGGCTGGAGGTGGATCCTCTGTGCCAGAGAGGGATTGGTGTGGACCGTGTCGGTGGACCGGTTCTAAGTTGCTACTGGTATTCACCAGAGCCCGCCGCAAAGCGGGATGGTCTTGCAGCGGCGGTAGCAACCAGGTCGTATCCACCGGCAACGGCTCAACCTCTCTGACTGCTGAGATAAGCGCGGTACAAGGGAGTAGACAAGAGCAAGGTCGGACGTAGCAGAAGGTCAGGGCAGGCAGCAAGGATCGTAGTCCGGGGCAACGGCAGGAGGTCTGGAACACAGGCTAGGAACACTCAAGGAAACGCTTTCACTGGCACAATGGCAACAAGATCCGGCGAGGGAGTGCAGGGGAAGTGAGGTATAAGTAGGGAAGTGCACAGGTGAAGGTACTGATTAAAACCTGATGCGCCAATCAGTGGCGCACCGGCCCTTTAAATCGCAAAGACCCGGCGTGCGCGCGCCCTAAGGAGCGGGGCCGCGCGCGCTGGGACAGCACAGACGGGGAACGGGTCTGGTAATGGAATCGGGATGCGCATCGCGAGCGGGCGCGTCCCGCATCGTGAATCGCATCCCGGCTGGGAACATTATCGCAGCGCACCCAGTCGGCAGGTCTGACCGGGGCGCTGTGAATAAGAGAACGCTGTGAGCGCTCCGGGGAGGAGCGGTGACCCGGAGCGCTCGGCGTAACACTCAGGTCTGTATAAAAATCTTATTAAAATCCCATTATTTTTCCTTTTATATCACGGCATCTTAGTGAAGAGCCAGATGTATAAAAGGGAATCCCACTTTGGATAAAATCAAATAGACATATGGAAACCAAGATTGTGCAAACGATAAGAGAAAAATGAGGCTAGTGTTCCGGGAACACGCACACTTCATAAAAACAAAAAAAGTTTTAACAAGACTTATTTCTAATATTTTAGAAGCTCATGCAGGAGACATAAAAAGCATGAAATTTCTAGGAAATGAAGTGGTACCTGTAGAGGAAAGCATAGATAGACGCAAAGCACTTATTCAGTGCGAGGCGAGGTGGATCATTCAGACCCATGCTAGGGGAAACCTAGGTCTGAATGATCGCCTTGATATGAATGCGTTTATATAAATCTAATGACTAGCCTCATTTTTCTCTTATATTTTGCACATTCTTGGTTTCTATATATCTATTTGATTTTATCTTCATTAAGATGCCCGTGATATAAAAGGAAAAAATTATTTGATTTTAATAAGATTTTTGTACAGACCTGAGTATTTTATTTACGTTGTCTACTGTGTTTTAAGTGTTGATGTACCTCCCGCTCTGATGTGGCAGGCTTGAGGAGGTATTTACCTGGCCTCTCACATCAGAGGAGGTGTGACCTGAAGAAGCGCCGGGAGCGACGCAAAATAGCTGTTGTCCGTTACACTGTTTGTCCAAGCGCCCCGCTGCATGTCTACACACCGAACCGAATAAAGAAGAATCTGTTCACTAAACCGTAAGTGCCACCCGACTTCTTTTACTGTCTTATCTGATTGCATTGCCTGCACTCTGAAGGTAGAGCACCACGGCGTTTGCAGATAAAGGATCTGTGGTTCTAATGCACTGACGAGGACTGTACAGGTGTGCAATTTAAGCAGAGGTGAACGAGTGCCGACTTTCTGTATCTCTTGGAATTTGTTTAAATCGGAAGTCAGACAACTCAGGTGGAAGTGTGACGGATATCATGGACGGAGCGTTTAATGCGGGGTGCGAGGACGCAGACAGCTTCTTTCAGGTCTGTAATACCAAGAATGTGTTACGAGTAATGAGTGCCAAAAACCTAGAAATGAAAGTCTCCACACTGTCCGAAAAGGAGACAAGATTATTTTGGACTTTAAAGTCTCTTCGATCATATGTAGAATGTAATTGTGTACCCCGCAATTTGCGCAACCATAAAAAAACGTCTCAATATGGGGAAGATGAAAGTTTTATGGCAGAGTGGACAAAAATTAATCTAGACTACTCTATGAACATGCTAAAACTAGTGATTACAAGACACAAAAAAGAATATGAGATTGTGACAGCTGACCTATTAAAAGCTAAAACAGAGTTGCGTGTCAGATTGGATGAAGTGCAATTTTCAACGTTCATGAAAAAATTAGAAAGTAAATTATCTTCCATACAATCAGCATTAAAAGACACTAAGCGCAATAAATTTTTGTGCAATAAGATGGATTTTGATTCTAAGCATGTATTCACATATACAGGACAAAAACGCAAAAAAAAACAAAGAAAAAATAAAGGGAGACATAGAAAGACAGACTTCTGGACAACGGATTCAGAGTCCAGTGGTTCTGATCACAATACTGCAAGATCTACTCCAGCAACAGAATCGAATGTTCCTTTAGGAGGAAGAGGATGCGGTGGGGGAGAACGAGGAAACAGAGGGTTAAAGAGGAAGACAGTGTAATGCAAACATAAAACATACGGAAGATTTAGTAGTTATCAATTTATCTAATTTTGTCCTGGACGATACAACTAAATCTGTATTAGCTAGAGGTTTGATTTGTTTAAGGCCACTCATAAATTATCCCTAAAATGTTTTTTTCATAATAAAAATAGCAGCACTATAAGAGCAGAGGGAGAAATCCCTGTAAGTATTGGTACTCTTGGCTTTATTGCACTACAAAATGCTCCATTGTCAGATTTAGAATGTCTTAACACTTTAACTGATCTTTTGCAAGAAGAGCAGGATAACATGAATCTGAGACCATTTATGTCCCCGAGTTTACCGGTGGGGTGGGATCTTCTTTCACCCCACCGGTACAGTCTGGCAGTAATAAAGATCTCTTTCAAAAGAGCATGTTGGCAGATTTAAAAGCTTTACGTTATCCTTCAGATTCAGCAAATTTAACAAGAGAAGAAAAGGTAGCCCTACACAATTTGAAGAAAAGAGACGACATAATTGTAAAAAATCTGATAAGGGTGGAAATATTGTTTTAATGGATCGAGAATATTATTTAATGGAGGCTAAAAGACAGCTTGAAGATGAAAGCTTCTATAAAAAAATAACATCTAAACCTTCCCTAAATTTACTGTAAAACTTCAAACATTATTGAGATCTAGTGTGGAGAAAAATGTCCTTTCTAAAAAAATGGAAGAAAAATTATTACCTTCAAATCCTAAACCTGCGACATGGTACTTTCTACCAAAAACTCATAAAACTTTGTTGTCCCCACCCGGGAGACCTATTGTCTCCAGGGTGGGGTCACTTACTGAGCCTATTTCGAAGTTTGTCGATTGGCTTTTGCCCCCGTTGCCAGGGGAGATACCCTGTCTTGTTAAAGACACCAATGAGTTCCTCCTTACGTTGGAGGGCTTAAATTGGCCAGAGAATTCCATGTTGGTGTCTCTCGACATTGAAAGTCTTTATACGAGTATCCCCCAGAGCAAAGGAGTAGAGGCCATCAGAGAATTTTTGAAATTCTCAGATAGGTCCATTGAGTACATCAATTTTGTGTGCGAGGCATTACATTTAATCTTGTCATGCAATTCTTTCCAGTTCGGTGAATAGTGGTTCGTTCAAACTGGAGGAGTTGCCATGGGCACCCCGGTTGCATGTACCGTAGCAAACCTGTATGTTTTTAAAAACTACATTTTTTGTGAAGCAAATCCTTTCTTGAAATTTATTGCATGCTATTGGCGGTTTGTCGAGGATATATTTATCGTATGTACAGGTACTGAAGGAGATTTCTTATCATTTGTATCTTCATTAAATTCTGACAACCAACTTAATTTGAGATTTACATCAAAAATAGGTCCATTAGAACTGGAGTTTTTGGACGTGCTTGTGGTGATGGAAGATGGAAATCTTGTGACAAAGGGTACAGAAAACCCACTGCATGTAATTCCTTACTTGAGCTATCACCCAAGACACATCAAATCTGCAATCCCGTATGGACAATTTTTAAGGTTAAAAAGAATAAATAGCAAAGAAAGTGACTATGAGAAACAGGCTTCAGAACTAAAAGAAAGACTTCTAATAAGAGGCTACCCTATCTTGGTGTTGAAAAAAGCAATGAAAAGAGCAAGTGAACAAGACAGAATGAAACTACCTAGAGGGTGAAAAAATAAGAAGAATTATACCCACCATTGTAGTTCTAATCAATTAACTCTTAAAAATCCCTCATAAAATCTCAGTGAAAATTCCCCTGAAAATCCGTTCCATTTTTCATTCTCCTTTCAATTATCAAAAAATCCATCTACAAAAACTGGTTTCTAATTCAAAATGATAGTGAACTAATGAATTATGCACAATCTAATTACCACCATTAATAGCATATAAAAAAAATGTAAGAACATTAAAAATATTTTAGTTTCAAGTAAACTGAAGACAAATAAAAAATTGGTAAAAAAAAAACTATCTCATCAGGAATGCATAGGTGCGGTTTTTGTAACTGGTGCGCCTTTGCATACCTAGATAAAAACGTTTCACTAGGAGGAATCCCAATTATGTGGTAAGACGCAATTTGCTGTAGAACAAAATATTTAGTATATGCAGTAATGTGCCCTTGTAAAAGATTTTATATAGGGTGTACCATTCGCGCATTAAATACAAGATTCCGGGAACACGCACACTCCATAAAAACAAAAAAAGGGTCACCAAGACTTATATCTCATATTTCAGAAGATCATGCAGTAGACATAAAAAGCATGAATTTCTAGGAATTGAAGTGGTACCTGTAGAGGAAGGCATAGATAGACGCAAAGCACTTCTTCAGTGCGAGGCGAGGGGGATCATTCGGACCGATGCTAGGGGAAACCTAGGTCTGAATGATCGCCTCGATATAAATGCGTTTATACAAATCTAATGACTAGCCTCATTCTTCTCTTATTCTCTTATCCTTTGCACATTCTTGGTTTCTATATATCTATATATTTGATTTTATCCTAAGTGGGATTCCTTTTTATACATCTGGTTCTTCATTAAGATGCGCGTGACATAAAAGGAAAAAATAATGTGATTTTAATAAGATTTTTGTACTGACCTGAGTAATATATTTAGGTTTTCTACTATCTAGTGTTTTCAGTGTTGATGTACCTCCCCCTCTGACGTGGCAGGCGTGAGGAGGTATTTACCTGGCCTCTTACGTCAGAGGAGGTGTGACCTGAAGAAGCGCCGGGAGCGGCGCAAAATAGCTGTTGTCTGTTACAAAGTTTGTCCAAGCGCCCCGCTGCATGTCTAAGCACAGAACCAAATAAAGAAGAATTTGTTCACTAAACCTTGAATGCCACCCGACTTCTTTTACTGTCTTATCTGATTGCATTGCCTGCACTCTGAAGGTAGAGCACCATGGCGTTTGCAGATAAAGGATCTGTGGTTAAAATGCACTGACGAGGACTGTACAGGTGTGCAATTTAAGCAGAGGTGAATCAGTGCTGACTTTCTGTATCTCTTGGAATTTGCGTTAATGAAATTGTGTTGTAAAAGTGAGCTCTCCACAAACAAAACAGAAATTGCCGGGATGATTCAAACAACTTTGAGACATCTTAAGAAACAAAATCACCAAAAGACACAAAAGCTGAACTGAAAGGCAGCCTAGGTATATAGCACGACCAGCAGTAATGGCATCCGTAAGTACACTAACCCATTTCTCTCCTATCTCCCCGTTCAGGCTTGCCATCATGCTTGGTGCAATGTGTGTTGGTCGAGGAAGCCCCTGAGGGTATCTGAGCAGCAAAATGTTACTAACTAGCAACAATGGAAAATGCTGCATCAGAATCAGCATCGACAAATACACAGGAAACAGGACTTAGCGTTCAAGAAACAAACTTTGTTTAATAGTGTTATCTGTGATAAAAAAAAACACATGTTGCATGCCTAAGTCTTATGTACAGATTTCTAGTGATGCCTGTTGATCATATTTGGGGAATCACTTATAGAATAATGTTTCCCAAACTCTTGTTTTGAAAATGCTTATTTGAAGAACAAGAAGAGTAAAATAATCTGCAACATCAGAAGAGAATGTGAGGACATATTTAGCATTCAATTTCTTTGTTTACATTATTGTGAAGAATATACACTGGAACAACTGTAAAAGATTCCCCCTTAGGCCGCTTTCACACTATAAAGTTGCTCCGTTAAAAGACCCAATATAAACTTCCAGACTTAAAAATGGATGTTAAACGGCCGTTACAAAATCGCATTAAAGTCTATGGGATTTTTTTGATTATCCGTTATGACCGGTTATGGCCCGTCATGAATAACGGACGTTATTTGTGGCCGAAGATGCACTAATGCACTAATTTTTCTTCCGTCACAAGAAACTGGTAAATTGACAGACATTATTTTTACCACTGAAGTGTATGGCAAACGGATGAGCAAACTTTATGTCATCCATATGCACCTGGTTTAAAATATCTGTTATTATTTCTGAGCATCCTCAGAAAAGGTGACATCAGCAGACTCCTGCAATGCTGAAGGACTACTACTACTCCCATCATGGAACAGACTTGTTTCCATGATAGGAGTAGTAATTTTCAGGCTGCAGGAGTCTGTCAGTGGCTGGGGAGGCTACATTAGTGTTTATACTACAACTCCTATCATGGAACATACTCTGTTCCATGATGGGAGTTGTAGTACAGGGACTGAGGGATTGATCGCACCGGGTCTCACTTCTGAGACCCTATGCGATTAGAAGTTATTAAACAGGGTTAAAATGGGGGCGGATGACATGCTGCGCTCCCCTGCAATGTACGATGTATTTTACCTTAATTTTTGAATTCCCCGCCGGTAGCAATGAATAGCCGATACGCATGAGCCATTCAGGGCTCCCGGCAGGGTTTTTAAACTCCAGCGATCTTTACTTTATAATCAAATTTCCCCTTAAGTATATTCATTTTATTCCCCCCATGTGTATATGTATGATTCCGCCCCCCCCCCCCCTGCCTGCTGCCTGGTCATCTTCTAGCGCTGTTCCAGCGCACAGCAGGGACAGGCCATTCCATATCTTGCTGCTTATCTCAGTATCTGACAGAGGAGCAGCAGAGAATGGAGGGACCTGTCTACCCTGTGCGCTGTTATAGCGCTCCATTCCCCGCCGCCGCCGGTACCTGACCTGTACCCCCAATGCGCTGCCTCTTTCATATATTCCCCACTGTCGCCCGACATTTCCCCACTGCTGCCCTGCTCCAAGTGCAATCAGAGTGCAGAGCAGGGACATGTTAGTCTATTCCCCACGGACCGAGTCTGTTGGGTACGGATATGAGCAGTGGGGAATAGACTGACATGTCTCTGCTGTGCGAACTGATTGTTCGTGAAGCAGGGCACCAGTGGGGACATGTTGGTGGGGAATGAATGAAGCAGCACACAGGGAGGACAGGTCAGGTATTGGCGGCGGCAGGGAATAGAGCACTATAACAGCGCACAGGGGGGACAGGTCCCTCCATTCTCTGCTGTTCCTATGTCAGATACAGAAATGAGCATCAGGGAATGGAATGGCATGTCCCTGCTGTGCACTGTGACAGTGCTAGAAGATCACTGGGCAGCAGGCAGGAGGGATCATACATATACACATGGGGGGAATTAAATGAATATACTTAAGGGTGAATGTGATTATACAGTAAGGAACACTGAAGTTTAACCCCTTAAGGACCAAGGACGTACCGGTACCTCCTTGGTCCTGCTCTCCTGATATAACACGGGGTTACACGGTAACCCCGCATCATATCACGGCGGGCACGGCGTCATAGTGAAGCCGGGACCCTCCTCTAATAGCGCGCAGCGCCGATCGCGGCGCCGCGCGCTATTAAGCCTTTAGCCGCACGCTCAGAGCTGAGCCGCGCAGCTAAAAGCTAAAGTGAAAGTTGCCGGCTAGCTCAGTCGGGCTGTTCGGGATAGCCGCTGCTAATCGCGGCATCCCGAACAGCTTACAGGACAGCGGGAGGGCCCCTACCTGCCTCCTCGCTGTCCGATCGCCGGATGACTGCTCAGTGCCTGAGATCCAGGCATGAGCAGTCATGCGGCAGAATCGTCGATCACTGGTTTCCTATGAGAAACCAGTGAACAATGATGAAGATCAGTTTGTGCAGTGTTATAGGTCCCTATGGGACCTATAACACTGCAAAAAAAAAGTGAATAAAGATCATTTAACTCCTCCCATATTAAAAGTTTGAATCACCCCCCTTTTCCAATAAAAAAAAGCACAGTGTAAATAAAAATAAAAATAAACATATATGGTATCACCGCATGCGGAAATGTCTGAATTATAAAAATATATCATTAATTAAACCGCTTGGTAAATGGCGTGCGCGCAAAAAAATTCCAAATCCAAAATAGTGCATTTTTGGTCACTTTTTATATCATTTAAAGTCCTATCAATGCAAAAATGGTACCGTTAAAAACTTCAGATCACAGCGCAAAAAATAAGCCCTCATACCGCCCCATACACGGAAAAATAAAAAAGTTATAGGGGTCAGAAGATGACAATTTTAAACATATTAATTTTCCTGCATGTAGTTATGATTTTTTCCAGAAGTCCGACAAAATCAAACCTATATAAGTAGGGTATCATTTTAATCGTATGGACCTACAGAATAAATATAAGGTGTAATTTTTACCGAAAAATGTACTACGTATAAACGGAAGCCCTCAAAAGTTACAAAACTGCATTTTTTTTTCAATTTTGTCGCACAATGATTTTTTTTCCGTTTCACCGTAGATTTTTGGGCAAAATCACTGACGTCATTACAAAGTAGAATTGGTGGCGCAAACAATAAGCCATCATATGGATTTTTAGATGACAAATTGAAAGAGTTATGATTTTTTAAAGGCAAGGAGCAAAAAACGAAAATGCAAAAACGGAAAAAAACCCGGTCCTTAAGGGGTTAAAAACCCCACCGGGAACCCTGAATGGCTCATCCGTATGAGCCATTCAGGGCTCCTGGCGGGGAATTAAAAAATGTAAGTAAAATACATTTTACATTGCAGAGGAGCACAGCATGCCGCCCGCTCCCCTGTACGTCCTGATGAGCTGGTACTTAACGCACCAGGACGTACATTTACGTCCTATGCATAACCGCAAGAATCTGAGCAATGCTCGGGTCATGCGTGGCTGATAGCAGCCAGGGACCCACCAGTAATGGCTGACATCCGCGATCGTGCGGATGTTCGCCATTAACCCATCAGATGCCGTGATCAATATAGATCATGGCATCTGCAGCGCCGATGTCACTAAAATGGATGATTGGATCGCCCGCAGCGCTGCCGCGGCGATCCGATCATCCAGAGTGGGGCACGTAGGTCCCCTCACCTGCCTCTGCTGCCTTCCACGGGTCTTCAGCTCTGGTCAGAGATTGAGCAGACCAGAGCAGAAGATGACCGATAACACTGATCAGTGCTATGTCCTATGCATAGCACTGAACAGTATTAGCAATCAAATGATTACTATAAATAGTCCCCTATGGGGACTATTAAAGTGTAAAAATAAAAGTAAAAAAGTGTGAAAAACCCCTCCCCTAATAAAAACATAAATTGTCCCATTTTCCCTATTTCACCCCCAAAAAGAGTAAAAATAAAAATGTAATCTACATATTTGGTATTGCAGTGTGTGTAAATATTCAAATTACTAAAGCAGTCCAAAATTGCTGCTTTTTTATAACATTTTATTCCCCAAAAAATTGATTAAAAATTTATTAAAAGTTTTATATAAGCAAATATGGTATCAATAAAAGTACAGATCACGGTGCATAAATATGAGCCCTCATACTGCCGCTTACACGGAATAATGAAAAAGTTATAGGCCTTCAAAATAGGGGGATTTTAGCGTACTAATCTGGTTAAAAAGTGCAACGGTAATATAAAAGTATATTATCAGGGGTATCATTTTAATCGCATTGACCCAAAGAATAAAGAACATATGTAATTTTTACCGTAAATTGTACGGCGTGAAAACGAAACCTTCCAAAATGTGCTAAATTGCAGTTTTCTTTTTAATTTCCCAACAAAAAGTATTTTTTTGGTTGTGTCATACATTTTATGGTAAAGTGAGTGATGGCATTACAACGGACTGCTGGTCACACAAAAAAACAAGCCCTCTTACTAGTTAGTGAATGAAAATATAAAATAGTTTAGATTTTTTGAATGCGAGGAGGAAAAAACGAAAACATAAATATTTAGAGTCCTCAAAGGGGTATTCCGGCCCTAGAAATCTTATCCCCTATCCAAAGGAGATCACGGGGTTCCCGCTCTAGGGACCCCCGGGATCTCCGCTGCGGCACACTCGCTCTGTGCGTAATGACCGGCGATACAGGGGCCGGAGCATCGTTATGTCATGGCTCCACCCCCTTGTGACATCACGGCCCACCCCCTTAACTCCTTAACCCCTTAAGGACATAGGGCGTATCCATAAGCCCCCGTTTCCAAGTCCTTAAGGACCGAGGGCGTATGGATACGCCCTGAGCATTTCCGGCCCCCACCGCTAGCCGGAGGGGAGCCGGAGCCGGGGCCGGATGCCTGCTGAAATCGTTCAGCAGGCATCCCGGCATATCGCCCAGGGGGGTCATTATGTCCCCCCATGTCGGCGATTGCCGCAGATCGCTGGACTATTCAGTCCAGCGATCTGTGGCGGATTCCGGGTCAATCGGGTCTCCAGTGACCCGATGACCCGGAATTACTGGCTGATCGGGGCCGTCAGAGACGGCCCCGAACAGCCAGAGCCTGCAGGAGTGAGGTGGCACTGGTGCCACCTCACGATCGCCCTGATTCGTCGGCCGAATTACCGGCCGACCAATCAGGGCGCCTGCTGTGGGTGTCACTCCCGCAACCCGCTCCGCCCCTCTTCCGGAGGACGTGAGCGGGTGCGGGCAGAAGACCCCGGGTGCTGGGGACCCCGATCCCCGGCGTCCCTGTTGGGATCGGGGCCCCAGGAGCGACGGCGGCGGCGAAGGAATGACCTGCAGTGTGGATCGTTGCAGGTGAGTGACAGCCTCCTGCTGTTGCTTAGCAACAGCTCCCAGCATGCAACAAGGGCATGCTGGGAGCTGTAGTTATGCAACAGCAGGAGGCAGACCACCACAACTCCCAGCATGCCCTTATGGGCATACTGGGACTTGTAGTTTTGCAACAGCTGGAGGCACATTCTTTCTATGGAAAAGTGTACCTTCAGCTGTTGTGTAACTACAAATCCCAGCTTGCACAATCAGCTAAAGTGCATGCTGGGAGTTGTAGTGGTGCATCTGGTGGTTGCATAACTACAACTCATAGCATGCCCGTTGGCTGTCGGTGACTGCTGAGAGTTGTAGTTTTGCAACAGCTGAAGGCACACTGAGTTAAATAGTAAACCAGTGTGTCTCCAGCTGTTGCATAACTACAATCCCCAGCATCCCCAGCCAATGTAGTATGCCTCCGGCTGTTGCATAACTACAAGACCCAGCATGCCCTTCCTGTCCGTACATGCTGGGGGTTGTAGCTTTTGCAACAGCTGAAGGCACACTGGTTGCAAAACACTGAGTTTGTTACCAAACTCGGTGTTTCACAACCTGTGTGTCTCCAGCTGTTGCAAAACTACAACTCCCAGCATGCACTTATAGACCGTACATGCTGGGAGTTGTAGTTTTGCAACAGCTGGATGTTTCCCCCCCCCCCCCAATGTGAACGTACAGGGTACACTCACATGGGCGGAGGATTACAGTAAGTATCCGGCTGCAAGTTTGAGCTGCGGCAAATTTTCTGCCGCTGCTCAAACTGCCAGCGAGAAACTACTGTGAACCCCCGCCCGTGCGACGGTACCCTAAAAACACTACACTACACTAACACAAAATAAAATAAAAAGTAAAAAACACTACATATACACATACCCCTACACAGCCCCCCTCCCCTCCCCAATAAAAATGAAAAACGTCTGGTACGCCACTGTTTCCAGAACGGAGCCTCCAGCTGTTGCAAAACAACTACTCCCAGTATTGCCAGATAGCCACTGACTGTCTAGGCATGCTGGGAGTTTTACAACAGCTGGCGGCCCCCTGTTTGGGAATCACTGGTGTAGAATTTCCCTATGTCCACCCCTATGCAATCCCTAATTTAGGCCTCAAATGCGCATGGCGCTCTCACTTTGGAGCCCTGTCGTATTTCAAGGCAACAGTTTAGGGCCACATATGGGGTATCGCCGTACTCGGGAGAAATTGGGCTTCAAATTTTGGGGGGTATTTTCTGCTATTACCCTTTTTAAAAATGTAACATTTTTGGGAAAACAAGCATTTTAGGTAAAAAAAAATAAAAATGTTTACATATACAAAAGTCATGAAACACCGGTGGGGTATAAAGGTTCACTTAACCCCTTGTTACGTTCCCCGAGGGGTCTAGTTTCCTAAATGGTATGCTATGTGTTTTTTTTTTTTTTGCTGTCCTGGCACCATAGGGGCTTCCTAAATGCGGCATGCCCCCAGAGCAAAATTTGCTTTCAAAAAGCCAAATGTGACTCCTTCTCTTCTGAGACCTGTAGTGCGCCAGCAGAGCAATTTTCACCCCCATATGGGGTGTTTTCTGAATCGGGAGAAATTGGGCTTCAAATTTTGGGGGGTGTTTTCTGCTATTACCCTTTTTAAAAATGTAAAAATTTTGGGAAACCAAGCATTTTAGGTTAAAAAAAAATGTTTTTTTCACATATGCAAAAGTCGTGAAACACCTGTAGGGTATTAAGGTTCACATTACCCCTTGTTACATTCCCCGAGGGTTCTAGTTTCCAAAATGGTATGCCATGTGTTTTTTTTTTGCTGTTCTGGCACCATAGAAGCTTCCTAAATGCGGCATGCCCCCAGAGCAAAATTTGCTTTCAAAAAGCCAAATGTGACTCCTTCACTTCTGAGACCTGTAGTGCGCCAGCAGAGCAATTTTCACCCCCATGTGGGGTGTTTTCTGAATCAGGAGAAATTGGGTTTCAAATTTTGGGGGGTATTTTCTGCTATTACACTTTTTAAAAATGTAAAATTTTTGGGAAACCAAGCATTTTAGGTTAAAAAAAATTATTTTTTTTACATATGCAAAAGTCGTGAAACACCTGTGGGGTATTAAGGTTCACTTTACCCCTTGTTACGTTCCCTGAGGGGTCTAGTTTCCAAAATAGTATGCCATGTGTTTTTTTTGCTGTCCTGGCACCATAGGGGCTTCCTAAAGGTGACATGCCCCCCAAAAACCATTTGTCGCTCCTACCCTTCTGAGCCCTCTACTGCGCCCGCTGAACAATTAACATAGACATATGAGGTATGTGCTTTCTCGAGAGAAATTGCGTTTCAAATACAAGTAAACATTTTCTCCTTTTTACCCCTTGCAAAAATTCAAAAATTGGGTCTACAAGAACATGCGAGTGTAAAAAATGAAGATTTAGAATTTTCTCCTTCACTTTGCTGCTATTCCTGTGAAACACCTAAAGGGTTAATACACTTACTGAATGTCATTTTGAATACTTTGGGGGTGTAGTTTTTATAATGGGGTCATTAATGGGGTATTTCTAATATGAAGACCCTTCAAATCCACTTCAAACCTGAACTGGTCCATGAAAAATAGCGAGTTTGAAAATTTTTTGAAAAATTTCAAAATTGCTGCTGAACTTTGAAGCCCTCTGGTGTCTTCCAAAAGTAAAAACTCATAAATTTTATGATGCAAACATAAAGTAGACATATTGTACATGTGAACCCCCAAAAAAATTATTTTGAATATCCATTTTCCTTACAAGCAGAGAGCTTCAAAGTTAGAAAAATGCAACATTTTCATTTTTTTCATCAAATTTGGGGATTTTTCACCAAGAAAGGATGCAAGTTACCATAAAATTTTACCAATAAGTTAAAGTAGAATATGTCACGAAAAAACAATCTCGGAATCAGAATGATAACTAAAAGCATTCCAGAGTTATAAATGTTTAAAGTGACAGTGGTCAGAATTGCAAAAAACGCTCCAGTCCTTAAGGTGAAAAAGGGCTCGGTCCTGTACGCCCTACGCTTGGTCCCGGTGTTTAAAACCCGCATCACACTGGGTCGGTCCTGGCTGCTAATCATAGCCGGGACCCTGGGCTAACAGTGTGCGGCATCGATCGCTGTGCCGCGCGCTGTTAACCCTTCAGACGCGGCGATCAAAGTTGACCGCCTCGTCTGAAAACGAAAGTAAACACTTCCCGGCAGATCATCACGATGTTCTGATCAGCTGGGAAGCAGGCGGTGGTCTCCTTACTTGACTCCGCGGCGTCCGATTGTCGATTGATTGCTCCAAGCCTGAGCTACAGGCTTGAGCAATCAAGCCCCTATCTGACTGATCCGTGCAAAACTATGGCTTTGCAGGGATCAGCATAGGAGATCAGTGTGTGCAGTGTTATAGGTCCTTATGGGAGCTATAGCACTGCAAAAAAAAAGTGAAAAAAAAGTTAACAAAGGTCATTTAACCCCTTCCCTAATAAAAGTTTGAATCACCACCCTTTTCCCATAAAAAAAACTGTGTAAATAAAAATAAAAATACAGATATGTGGTATCGCCGTGTGTGGAAATGTCCGAACTATAAAAATATATTGTTAATTAAATCGCATGGTCAATGGCGTGCGCGTCCAAAAATTCCAAAGTCCAAAATAGTGTATTTTTGGTCACTTTTTATATCATGAAAAAATGAATAAAAAGTGATCAAAAAGTCCAATAAATACAAAAATGGTACCGATAAAAACTTCAGAACACGCGCAAAAAATGAGTCCTCATACCGGCCCATACGCGGAAAAATAAAAAAAGTTATAGGGGTTAGAAGATGAGAATTTTTTACATATGAATTTTCCTGCATGTAGTTATGATTTTTATCCGAAGTACAACAATATCCAACCTAGATAAGTAGGGTATAATTTTAACAGTATGGACCTACAGAATAAATATAAGGTGTTATTTTTACCAAAAAATGCACTGCGCAGAATCGGAAGCCCCCAAATTTACAAAATGAAATTTTTTTTCTTCAATTTTGTCGCACAATTAATTTTTTTTATTATTATTATTTATTATTGTTTTATTATTCGCTGTGGATTTTTGGGTAAAATGACTAATGTCACTGCAAAGTAGAATTGGTGGTGCAAAAAAATAAGCCATCATATGGAATTTTATGTGCAAAATTGAAAGCGTTATGATTTTTAGAAGGTGATGAGGAAAAAATGAAAATGCAAAAAAGGAAAAAGTCTGCGTCCTTAAGGGCGTAATGCAAGTCTATAGGAGGGGGCGTGATGGCCGGCACGCCCCCTCCCATGGACTTGTATTGAGGGGGCGGGCCGTGACGTCACGAGGGGGCGGAGCCGTGACGTAACGATGCTGCAGCCCCTGTATTGCCCATCATTATGCACAGAGCGAGTTTGCTCTGTGCAGTAATGATTACGGGGTGCCACAGCGGAGATCCCAGGGGGTCCCCATCAGCGGGATCCCGGCGATCTGACATCTTATCCCCTATCCTTTGGATAGGGGATAAGATGCTAGGGGCGGAGTACCCCTTTAAGCCCCAAATGGGCTAAGTTCTTAAGGGGTTAATAACTTCTAATCGCATCGAATCTCAGAAAATAATGGGACTATTCATCCGTTAAGACACACTATGACATCTGAGATGTATGGCCATTTTAACACCTCTGCCTACAGACTCCCGGGGAACTACTACTCCCATCATGGAAACAAGTCTGTTCCATAAAGAGAGTAGCAGTAGTCCCAGGAGTCTGTAGGCAGAGAGGTTAAAATGGTAATACATCTCAGTTATTATAACGTGTCTTAACGGATGAATATGCCCGTTATTTTGACAGATGTTATTCAGCCGTTAGCACCCGTTCTTTCATCCGTTATTGTACATCTGGTTGTTTAATAACAGATGAATACTCAGTGAGAAAGTAGCCTTATCCAGGCCAGATTTCATGTGACAGATATTCAGTCTACCATACATTAGGTGTTGTGGCTATTTTCTTTGAGAAGACCACTGCCACAGAAGATCACTTTTTGATTCAAATTTACATGGTCTTCTTTAAGCGGTTTCATGTTGCCAGACACATTGCTGAAATCTGTTGAAGTCCAATTCTTTTTTTGTTCTGCTCCAACAGACAACAATGAGAAAAGCATGGTGCAGAGGTGAAGTAAACACATTTTTTAAGAACTCAACTGTACATATACTTTACATCTATTCCTTACCTTTTTTAAAAGTACTTGATTTTTTTTGTATTTTTCTTTGGTATTTCTGGGCATATGTAATTGCATCTCATGTAGAGAATGTGCCATGGCATAGACAGATTTATACACTAGATAAGTGACTCCAAAACTGTTAGTAAAATAAATATTTGTTCCAAGTTCAGAAAATTTTATAGTTCTGTTACATTTGTAAAGTTGATGGAATTGCACAAAGTTATTCATATTGGGATCTGAGGATAAGCAACGAAAATAATATGCTAAGATATATTCCACTAATGTGTCATGTGGACGATTTATTGTGCTGATATCTTCTAGGAATATTTTCAAATCTGGTATAATCTTAGAAGCGGGTGAAAATACCAGACTTCCGTGAAATGATGGTTGTCTGTTTTTGGGTAGTAACATGTGAGAATTCCATGCTGCTGGTAAAATGAATGTCTTCTCTTGAGCCTTATAGAATTTTAATTCAATAAAATATCCAATGAAAACAGAAAATTTTCCACATATTACAACAACTTGAGAAGTTGCCTTGTTAAGGATAAATAATACGTTTTCATTAAACTCTTCAGTTTCTTCATTTCTTTCATTTATTCTAATAATATACTCAATACAGATATCATATTTAGCCGCCATTGTCTTCAGCTCTTGGCTCTGCTTCTCACCGACATCATCATCAGATGTGATAACACCGATCCACGTCCAGTTATAATGTCTGAGTAATTGAACCATTGCCAGGAGTTGGGTTGAGTGATTGGGAAGTGCTTGGAAGAAGGACGGGAAGAGCTTGACATTACTCAGAATAGGATCCACTGTACCATAACCGATCTGAATAATACAGTAACAATTAAGCATAATGAGTATTTCTACACTCTACATTAAAGCTAAGTGAGCCAAGCCTCGGTAACCCGGATTCGACCCAAGTTCAGCAGTAGCTGAGGCTAGCAAAACTTTCCCGGTTCAGTCCATGTGAACCGGGCAATGTGCGTAAATATAACAGAAGCTATGAAGAACACATGGCATTTTGGCACCCAGAGGAATAATGGAAGTACTGGGGTAGTGATTTAACTTTAGGGTTGACTTGCATTCCTTGGAACTATCACAAGGAATTAGAGCTATCTTTGCCCCGAACTTGGTACTGTATGTGCTCAGTAAGTACATGTAATTACACTTCTGGGGATTTTTTTTAACTATGCAACTATCTCATGATTATTTGCTGGCTTATGTGTCATTCAGCTCCCAGGTCAATAAGAGACAACAAAGAGCGTAGAGTTTTAGACACAAATAAAGCCCCATGTATTGTGTGCAGCAGGCATTCTGTAGAGAGACAGTGAAAGTAGAAGAAAGCTCTGCAGAAGCCTAAACGCCTTCAGCTGGCTGAACACAAACTCTAATCTATACCATTCACCAAATCCAAAACTAGCTATGCAAAAAATCTAATCTATACAATTCCACATAAAATTGAGCACATCATTAATCTGTATGCCTTTCTCAGAAACCTCCTGCCCCTACCAGAAGAAGTCTCATCATGTCATACAAATCCAAGCCAACAGTGTTCCAGCCCATAAAGAGTATCATATAAAAATATCTTTACAACTTAGCAAAGCTGTGGGCGGACCTGTATTTTGGCAATATGTATTTAAAAGTGCCGTAAATGCAGCAAAGCCATCTAAAGCACATGCATGTGTATTTTCTGGGTTTATGTTCACACTAAGTATTTCTACCTGGATATAATATAACGCAATTATGAGCATTTACATCAAACATGAATTGGGCATCTAAAGCGCATTTACGCATATTGTCAGGGTTTAATTGCACACACGGTATTACTATCTGGTTTTATGATAGCAACGCAGCTGACCAGGGGTTTTTCCGTTTTTGCACTTTCATTTTTTCTTCCTTACCTTTAAAAAATCATACCTCTTTCAATTTTGCACCAAAAAAATCCATATTGTGGCTTATTTTTTGCGCCACCAATTCTTCTTTGTAATGATATCGGTCATTGTACTCAAAAATCGATGACGAAACAGAAAAAAAAGAAAAAACACCATTTTGTGTTGGGGGCTTCCATATCTATGCAGTACATTGTTTTGTAAAAATTACACCTTCTCTTTATTCTGTAGGTCCATACGATTAAAATGATACCCTACTTATATAGGTTTAATTTTGTATTACTTCTGGAAAAAATCATAACTAAATGCAGGAAAATTTATAAGTTTGAAATTGTCATGTTCTGACCCCTATAACTATTTATTTTTTTGTGTAAGGGGCAGTATAGGGATTCAATTTTTTGCGCCGTGATCTGAAGATTTTAACGGTACCATTTTTGTATTGATCGGACTTTTTGATCACTTTTTATTCAATTTTTCATGATATAAAAAGTGACCAAAAATACACCAATTTTTTTGCGTGTACGCCATTGACTGTGCAGTTTAATTAATTATATATTTTTATAATTTGGACATTTCCACATGCGGCGATACCACATATGTTTATTTTTATTTTTATTTACACAGTTTTTTTTTATTAAATGGGAAAAGGGGGGATTCAAACTTTTATTAGGGAAGGGGTAAGATTTTTAATAACTTAATAATTTTTTTTATAATCTTTAATAACTTTTTTTCCACTTTTCTTTTGCAGTGTTATAGCTCCCATATCTTTTACATTGATTAATGGTTTCTCATAGGAAACCATTGATCGATGATTCTGCCGCTTGACTGCTCATCCTTGTATCTCAGGCACTGAGCAGTCATTCGTCGATCGGACACCAGGAAGCAGATAAGGGGATCCTCCTCGTGTACTACACCTGTTCGGGATGCCGTGATTTCACCACAGCTGTCCCGAACAGCCCGCTGAGCTAGCCGGGGGTAGTTTAATTTCAATTTAGACATGGCGATCAACTTTGAACGTCGCGTCTAAAAGGTTAATAGCGCGCGGCACCGCGATCAGTACTGCGTTCTCTTAGCCACGTCGTAACCCCGCGTTATAGAACGGGAGCGGACTCAGGGCGTACAGGTATGCCCATGGTCCTTAACAGGTTAAAGAGTACCTATCATCTCAAAAACTTTTTATATGTTGTTAATTAATGTATTAGAAACAACATTCTAATACCATGTCATAAAAAAAAAAAGATATTTTTATTTTTATTTTGACTTGTACAAACTGACCACTAGGGGTCTCCCTACATGTGCCGGCCGCAAATCTCTTATAGAGTTCAGACTCACGCATGAGTCCTAACTCTCATAGTGCAGCCTGGATACTGACGAGCACAGCTCATCTCCCTGCCTGTCAATCAGACAGACAGGAGCAAGCGCTGTGCACGCTGCATGGCACACATCAGCTACACTGAACACTGCCTACAGTAAGCAAGCTTTGAAATAGGATTATAAAGGAAGTACATGGTGAAAATGAAAAAGAAAAACTGCGGGGGGCAGGTAATGAAGAGCGCAACATACCAGCAGCATAATAAAAAAGCAATGGAGACGGTGGCAGGTACTCTTTAAAGTGTGTACGTTGAACAGTCATGAGCCTTTTATGTGATTTTTTTTTTACTCTGTATTCCTACCTGGTTGATATTAACAGCATCAATGTAATGAGGTGCTGTAACCAAAATGGACTTACAAGTTTCCTCCGCATAGAAACAGTTACCAAAATTGAGGAAAAAACCAAATAAAACTTAACTTTTAATTAAATACGGTAAAATATAAAAATTTGGACCCTATGAAACGAGTGATTATGTACAAAAGTGAAATAATTCAAAATCTATACATTAAATTGTCACACTGGCATATAGGGGGGGATCACATGTGGGGCCAAGGATATATATGGGCCCTACTAATCTCCCTACGTGCTCCGAGAACTACCACGCTGCCTGCAACCATTGTGCGATGACAGTGTGAGCTCCCCTGGACCACGGCACCATTGTGTCTTTTGTCCGCTACCTGCCAGCACCTAGGTCTGGCTGATTTATATTAGAGCTCTCTTTGCCCTGAACTTGGTACCCTGAATAGTGACCTGGGGGCTTATGTGCTCAGTATGGTGGGTTGTACATTTATTTTCACTTCTGGGGATTTTTTATAAGTTAAGACTGTACACCTATAGCTTGGCCTCCTCAGAGGTGTTCCATGTCATTACTGTTTTGTATTTGGGGAGATACTAAAATTTGGTGCCCAAGTGATAATTGATCTGGGTACATGAGAGATTTTTTTCTGTCACTGGACATTTGTGGACATTTTAGTCTGGTGGTTCAAATGATTTTTATTGAAATTTTTCAGAATTATTACAAACCGAAAGTTCGGCCAATTTATCGCAATGACCAAAATAAAAAGAAAAGGTAATACAGAATTATTAATATCTGTATTATTAAAATAATAATAAATATATTAATATCGCATATGTCTTCAAGACAGTATCACTCGGTGAGATTATAACATAAAACTGTATAATTGTATTATATCAACCAGATATTATATAAGCTGGGATAGTCAATACCTTTTCAGGGACATAACAATGAGTTAAGTTGTGATAATCAATGGTAAAATCATACGGTATTGTATAGTCATAACTGATCAAATTAGCAATGAATGCTATCCCTCGTTTCAGGATCCCATATTCATCCCTCTCTCACCTCAAAAAGCTGTGGAAAATTATATAAATGAAGTGTGTCACATAATAGACATTATCCCATATACATGTGAAAATGTTAGAGCCGTGACCTAAGTTCATCCCTAACAGATAATATTCAAGGAAGTGTACACAAATATGATAACATCTTAGGACATTGGGTAATGTGCCGACCAACTCCTCCTTCTTGACTCGCAGGCAGCTCCATTATTCATTTTCCAGGCATACTTCGATTCAAAGAAACAATTTAATTTGACCGCATCAATAATATCAGCTGTAGACGGTATGGATACAAACTTCAATTTAGCAGCAATTTGTAACCTGTACGCAATCATGCTATGGCAAATGGGAGTTCTATACCTAACATTCACTGTATGTAGGCCTAGATTTAAAAGGGCTAACTTATTAGTCAGAGAGACAGATTTGTGTGATATCAGTTGGATCAGTTCGTTCATGTCTTTTTAACTTATGTAATGTGGGACATGTCCAGCTTAGCTGGAGTGTAGTACCACTTGGACATCAGTTTGAAAAACTGTTCCCTATGACCGATACATGAGGTAGCCTTCTTTAGAGATTGGAAGGCTTGAGCCCATTCATAGTTGGAAATAAGTATGAGTCGTTATTATTGAACTTATACAATGGTAGTCATTTTGTTGATAGAATCAGAGGAGAGATTCCTTAGATCTGTCAAGGTTTGTGGTAACATCACACTAGGTCGTGGATATATTTTAGTGTGTCTAATAATAGTGTCATATGCTTTTCTTTCATTACAGTGGGGATCAAAAGTTTGGGCACCCCAGGTAAAAATGTGTATTAATGTGCATTGAAAAGATGGAAAAATCTCCAAAAGGCATCAAATTACAGATTAGACATTCTTATAATATGTCAACAAAAGTTTGATTTTATTTCCATCATTTACACTTTCAAAATAACAGAAAACTAAAAAATGGCCTCTGCAAAAGTTTGGGTACCCTGCAGAATTTATATCATGCACTGCCCCCTTTGCAAAGCTGAGACCTGCCAGCGTCATGGATTGTTCTCAATCATCATCTGGGAAGACCAGGTGATGTCAATCTCAAAGGTTTTAAATGCCCAGACTCATCTGACCTTGCCCCAGCAATCAGCACCATGGGTTCTTCTAAGCAGTTGTCTAGAAATCTGAAACTGAAAATAGTTGACTCTCACAAAGCTGGTGAAGGCTATAAGAAGATAGCAAAATGTTTTCAGATGTCAATATCCTCTGTTCGGAATGTAATTAAGAAATGGCAGTCATCAGGAACAGTGGAAGTTAAAGCAAGATCTGGAAGACCAAGAAAAATATCAGACAGAACAGCTTGCAGGATTGTGAGAAAAACAATTCAAAACCCATGTTTGACTGCCCAATCCCTCCAGAAAGATCTGGCAGAGACTGGAGTTGTAGTACACTATTCCACTATAAAGAGATACTTGTGCAAATATGGTCTTCATGGAAGAGACATCAGAAGAAAACCTCTTCTACGTCCTCACCACAAAAATTAGCATTTGAACTTTGCAAATGAACATATAGACAAGCCTGATGCATCTTGGAAACAAGTTCTGTGGACCGATGAGGTTAAAATGGAACCTTTTGGCCGGAATGAGCAAAGGTACGTTTGGAGAAGGAAGGGGGACATAATTTAATGAAAAGAACCTCTGGCCAACTGTTAAGCATAGGGGTGGATTAATCATGCTTTGGGGTTGTATTGCTGCCAGTGACACAGGGAACATCTCTCGAGTAGAAGGAAATTTGGATTCAATAAATTTTCAGCAAATTTTGGATGCTAACTTGATGCCATCTGTGAAAAAGCTGAAGTTAAAGAGAGGATGGCTTCTACAAATGGATAATGATCCTAATCACACCTCGAAATCCACAGGGGATTGCATCAAGAGGCGTTAACTGAAGGTTTTGCCATGGCCTTCACAATCTCCTGACCTCAACATAATTGAAAATCTATGGATAGACCTTAAAAGAGCAGTGCGTGACAGACAGCCCAGAAATCTCAAAGAACTGTAAGACTTTTGTAAGGGAGAATAGGCAAAGATACCTCAAACAAGAATTGAAAGACTCTTGGCTGGCTACAAAAAGCATTTACAAGCTGTGATACTTGCCAAAGTAGGCAGTACCATATTACATTCTGCAGGGTGCTCAAACTTATGAGGAAGCCATTTTTTTTTTTTTCTGTTATTTTGAAAGTGTAAATGATGGGAATAAAATTTAACTTTTGTTGACATATTATAAGAATGTATAATCTGTAATTTGATGCCTTTTGGAGATGTTTCCATCTTTCCTTGGATTCTTTATGCACATTAATACAATTTTTTACCTGGGGTGCCCAAACTTTTGATCCCCACTGTATCTGGTAAGTGGTATACACCCTGAATTTCCTCAAAGGAGAGGAGTGTATCTCCACCATACAGCTGGTGTAAAAAGGTTATACCCTTCTCTGTCCACACATCAAGATTGTGTAGGGTGGTAAAGAGTGTGACTGATTGCAAGGTCAAATTAACCTTAGAGGAGCTTGTAGATTCAGTAGTAGCATCAGGTCTGATGTTCCAAATTTTTACGTTGTCTGATATCATTTTATTGCATCTAATAGTAGATTTGTTAATTTTGTGGGCATTAATCAACAGTGGTGTCCAATCCTCTATACCACACATCACCCACTCCAGCAGTGCCCAAGGTTTCCTGTCAGCCATAGGCTTCAGCGACTCTAAAGATTGTTTTAACAAGGTAGCATGTGAGTAGGCTGATATGTTAGGTAGACCCGCTCCTCCAATTTCAGGGCTTTTTGTCATTAGTGCTGCTGCTACTCTAGGCCTAGATGTCTGCCAAACAAAGTCTGACATGTGTCTCCTAAATTTTGTCACCAAACTCCTGGGCAACGCTAGAGGGATTGTTTGCATGAAACAAGGGAGTTTTGGAAGGATAAACATTTTATATATACTGATCCTTCCGAACCAGCTCCAATAGAATTTCCCTAGTGAAACAAGTTATTTTTGAATAAAGGTGTATAGGTCATTATAGTTCTCAGGAATTAAATTGTTCATGTCTTCTGTTAATTTAATACCTAAATACGGAAGAGATGGTTTTTCCCACTTATATGGGAAAGATTGTTGGATACATGAGGTAAGGGCTTTGGGCATCCAAAGTTTTAAGATATGGGATTTTGTAATGTTAACTTTATAATATGACATCCTGCTATAAGATTGGAGTTCTAAAGAAATTTCTGAAAGTGATTTTTGGGGGTTAGAAAGGAGTAGTAGAATGTCATCTGTGAGTAAACTAATTTTGTTATTACTACACCACTGAAGAAGGGGTACTACCAATGTGCTTTGAACCCCGAAACACGTTTGGTGACTGTGATTGAGCCTTGCAAGTTTATCCAGTTCACACTACAGCTGGGCTATACAGCGTTTATTGGAGAGTTCCTCTCTGGAGAGACTTTATTCATTTACCACCCATTATCCACCTACTATATGGTTCTGCATTTAAATCCTTCTGCCAAACCGGTATAGAACCCTCCACCATTGGAATAATACTTCTATCTGCACGTACTAACTATTTACATCCAACGTTAACCAGTGCTTACCAGCCTCCCGCACAAGATCAGCTGACCTGCCATCAGCTGACCTCTGACGTCAGACGCCAAGGGACAGTTCGCCGGTGAGAGCGGCTGCACATCTTGCGACCATCACGCCGCCCTGGCTAGAGTGCATCTGACCATCTTCCACCTGCCTACCAGCGGTGGGGTGAGTGGCACAACTGTGCCAGCCATTATACTTCTTTTGCGGACAACTTGAATGTGGAGTGGAAAAACCGGTAACAGCGATCTAGCTTCAATATTCATTATACAAACTGATCTGCATGCCATACCTGTTACAGGATATTATTATATTACATGACATTTTTTCAGGACAGTTTTAGGATACATATTTATTTTACAGGATACAATTCTACCATCTACAGGACTGCCATTTATATCATTTACAGGATATTTTGAACATTTATTGTACAGAAGGTTTCTTTGATATAAAGCAGATTTTCTTTCCAGGAGGAATGTTCCTATTTTTCATTGTGCATACCAGATACACTATCACTCTGATAAGTGTAGCACTATATGCAACGGTTACATATAGTGTATCACTATATGGCTGGCAGCCATATTAGATATATTGAAATTGAGAGGATCATCATTACCATTCATGTTCGCTCTGTAGTGTAATACTCAATTGCTTCTTTATATTATATTGTATTTTTTAACCATTTGTGCGCTACCGTAGGGCCCTGCGGCAATGCATTATTTAATATCTTATAATAAATAACATATTTTTTATTAGATCCTTCTTTTTCTCTATTATTGTCACCAGACATCCACCATTTAATCTTTTTGATATTGAGCTGAGGACTAATACCCTATTTTTGCCACAAATTTTGTTATTACCCAATGTAGGAGCTAGGCCCGAAATATTGGTATTTTGTCTTATTTTAATAGCTAACTATTCTATGGCCAAAACAAATAAAAGTGGGGAAAGTGGGCATCCTTGTCTTGTCCCATTGGTGATGGGAAAGGAATCTGAGAATTGGCTATTGAGAAATACTTTAGCAGAAGGTGAGGCATATAGGGGAAAAGTTGATGTAATGAATTCTTCAGAGAAACCAGTATGTAATAAAACTATTTTCATGTCAAATTCTTTCTCTGCATCTAAGGATAAAAGCAGAGAAGGCACTCTCCTTCTCCTAACCCAAGAAATAATATTGATCACCCTTCTAGTTCCATCATAAGCTTGGCGTCCCTTGGTAACCCCAACTTGATCAGGGTGTAGTAGATCAGGGAGCATATGTTGTAAACGAGTGGCTGGTATCTTGACATATATCTTCATATCTGTATTGATAAGAGAAATGGGTCTGAAGTTGGCCAGTGTAGTTGGATCTTTAACTGGTTTGGGCAGAGTGATTATATTCGCAGCCAGCTTATCTGTAGGAAATGTTCCTGTAGTAGCTGCATGATTGAACATGTTGCATATGTAAGGGGATAATACATCAAGGTATGCATTGTAATATTCAGCTGAGTATTCGTCTGGACTTTTCTAAATTTTATATGTTTGATAGTGTTTTCCACCTCCAACGCAGTAATCGGCTGGTTGAGAGCAGAAATGTTTTCTGGAGTCAATTGGGGCAAATCGCATGAGACTAAGTATTTATCTATTTCTTCCATTGTGGGTTGAAATGTGTTTGGGTCCTCTTTCAAATTGTATAATGCCTTATAGAATTGCGCTATTTCGTTAGCTTTACTATTAGTCAAAAAATTGACCCTGCTCCTACCTCTGGGCCCTTTGGCAAGTAAGGCTGAGAGTCTAGAGGGCTTTTTAAGCTGGTGGTAACCATTGCACTGTAAATTTCTGAAATACCTGTCATATTCATCAGAGAGAAGTCTATACAATAATGTCCTTTTTCCCCCAATGTTTGCAAAGTAGGAAGATCTTTGTGTTGTTTGTCTAATTTTTCTAAGGTAGCTATGTCATTCAATAATTGTTGGCATTCCTTAAGTTTTTTCTTTCTGTGCCTAGAAGCCTGTTGGATTAGCATACCCCTAACTTATGCTTTATGTGTTGCCCATAAGACAGTAGGATTCGAAGTGGAAGGTGAATTGATAGCAAAAAAATAATCAATGTCTGCTTTAATCTTTTGTTTGTATTCAGGTTTGGATACAAAAAAGGGGTCTAACTTCCATTGGAAGTTGCCCATCGAACCATATCTGGAAGCAATATGAAGGGTCGGAGGGGCATGGTCAGACCATGTGATTTGGCCTATATCTCTAATATGTGATCATTGTGTACCAAGAACATGTCTAGTCGGGTATAAGTGTTGTGAGAAATAGAATAAAAGGTATAGTCCTTCTCTGTGGCGTGTAAACACCTCCAAACATCGCAAAGTGCATTATTGTTCATCCAGTTAGAGAGTTCAGTCCTGTTTTGGGTTGGTGTTCGTAGTGTCCATGCGAATGTCAGCAATGGCATTAAAATCACCTCCCAATACTAGTGTGCCTTCTTTTATTTTATTTATTTTCATCAATAGTTTATTGAGAAAGTGTTCTTGCCTGGCAAGAGGGGTGTATATATTTGCTAGAGTACATTTTTTGTTATTAATTGAGCAAGCAATAATCAAATATCTCCCCCTAATGTCTCAAATCTGTTGGTGCATTTCCAAGGTGACAGTATCTTTAAAGGGGTACTCCGCCCCTAGACATCTTATCCCCTAACCAAAGGATAGGGGATAAGATGTCAGATCGCCGTGGTCCCGCTGCTGGTGACCCCCGGGATTGCTGCTGCGGCAGCCCGCTGTCATTACTGCACAGAGCGAGTTCGCTCTGTTTGTAATGACGGGCGATACAGGGGACAGAGCAGCGTGACATCATGGCTCCGCCCCTCGTGACATCACGGCCTGCTCCCTTAATGCAAGTCTATGTCTTAGTCTGTGACAACCACCACGCCCCCTCCCATGGACTTGTATTGAGGGGGGAGGACCGGGACGTAATGAGGGGTGGAGCCATGACATAACGTTGCTCCGGCCCCTGTATTGCCCGTCATTGCATGCAGAGCGAACTCGCTCTGTGCAGTAATGATAGCGGGGTGCTGCCGCAGCGGCAATCCCGGGGGTCCCCAGCAGCAGGACCGCGGCGATCTGACATCTTATCCCCTATCCTTTGGATAGGGGATAATATGTCTAGGGGCGGTGTACCCCTTTAAATGCAACAACCACACCTGCATGCTTAGTGGCCCAGTTCACTAAAGATATGTGAGGGGATTTTTTATGGGTCAAGAAGATAGGATGAGAGTCTTCTTTGAAATGAGATTCTTGTAAAAACAAGATGTCTGCTTTTGCTTTGAGTGCATCCCTCCACATGAACATCCTACGTTGAGGGCTGTTTAGGCCTCTACAGTTTAGGCTAAAGATTCTGTGTGACATTTTTTGAGAAACTAACAAAGCAGTATTGTTCCTTTTTACAGATTTCTGAAATGCTTGTTGGCTTCTTGCATTTTTCCGTGGAGTGTAATTTCTCATAATCAATTTTTAATATATAAACAAGCCAAATGGAAGTGAAAATGAGAAAAATAACAGGTATTGTAATGGTACAAAGTAGCTCATAAGGGTGAATAGTCAATCTTAGTAGAAACAGTAACTACACAATCCAGGCAGTTTCAATACTTCAATGATCCTCGCAGTTCAGCAGGGGTTAAAAATGCTGGGCACCTGTGTTATTCTCTAAATGCAGTTTACACAGGAATAGTAAGGGTTAATATCTTACTTCAGATAGTGAACTTATATATGCAATAGCTGTCAGCATTCACTGTATGTGAGCCTCTGCAAAGTTGTATTGAAGGAGATTTATCAAAACCTTGTGCAGAGGAAAAGTTGACCAGTTGCCCATAGCAACCAATCAGATCGCTTCTTTCATTTGGCAGAGGTCTTGTGAAAAATTAAAGAAGTGATCTGATTGGTTGCTATGGGCAACTGGGTAGCTCTTCCTCTGCACAGGTTTTGATAAATCTCCCCCCAATGATTGTCTCTATAAAAAGTTACACTGTAGCAGGGAAATAGTATGAGAAGGCAACACTGTTAATATCAGCTGCCTTGTAGCGGAAGTACCTCACAATCTTTCAGGCGGTGTTTCAGGTAGAAATCTTCTGAAAATTCCCACAATTCGGGCACCTAAGAAAAGGTCTCTCCTTCTTCTTTCTGGTGATATGCTTTATGGCCCAGATTCATCAAAAAATAGAGAGATTTTCCCACAGCAGCCAATCACAGTTCAGCTTTCACTTTACCTCAGGTCGTTAGCTGAGCTGTGATTGGTTGCTGTGGGAAAATCTCTCTATTTTTTCTCTCACACAGTTTGATAAATCTGGGCCTATGTCTTTCTCACAATTCACTGGGCTGCACGGCAAGCACAACTCTCAGTGGGGTGGTATAGATCTGTGCTGAGACCAGCTTTTGCAGCTGAATCACCTCACCATCTTCAACTAAATGTTTTAGGTAGAAATCTTCTGAAAATCCCCACAATTTGGGTCCCGGAGGAAAGGTCTCTCCTTATTTCAAATGATGTGCTTTATGCAGGGCTCAAGTCCTGCAGGAACGCATGGGAAAGGAGTTCCTGCACTTTTTCCAAAGCAGGAACCCTGTTCCCATTAGCAGGAGTCCTGCAGGACCAGCCCTTAAGTGGAAATCTTGAGTGAGTTCCCACACTTTTTTTCCCCAGGACTTGACCCCTGGTTTTATGCCTGAAAAGGCACAGGAGTATTAGCTTAGGGTCGCTTTAGAGTGTCTCTGCCTCAGGAGTTCCTGTTAGACACGTCTGCTCATGTTAAGCTCCAGGACCGCCCCCCGACATTTTAGTGTGGTGATAAGTGACCCAGGAATGTGTGTTTTTATACTATATATTTTCATACACATCACTGTATATACTTTTGTTCATTGAATTGTCCCTTACCATTGCTCTACTGTGTTAAATACTTCCCTCCTGTATTCCCCTGAGGATTCCACTCTAACCTGTGGATGAAACACGTAGGGAGTTGAGGGCACTAATAGGATTTTTTTAGGGACAGGTTCCTGTGAGGGGCTGTCTTTTTCAAGGCGATACAACAGTAGCCAAAAAGGGTCAACTAGGGGCTAGATTAGGGTCAGTATATTAGACCTCAACTTTCTATTTATACCCTTGGCCCCCATCTGTGATCCCCCTATATGCCAATGTGACATTTTGATGTATTTATTTTTAATTATTTCACTTTTGTGTGTAATCACTCACTTGGGTTTCATAGGGTCAATATTTTTATATTTTACCTTATATCATTAAAAGTTAAGTTTTATATGCTTTTTCCTAAATTTTGGTAATTATTCCTACCTGGTTGTAAGATAACAAAGCAGTTTAAAGCATTTACATCAACAGGCATAAGCCATCTAAAGTGCTTTTGTGTCTATTTTCTGGGTTCACTTGCACACGGAGTATTTCTACTTAGTAGGAACTAACAATGCAATAAAGAACATTTCAAATATAATATGTATTAGCCATCTAAAGTGCATTATCGCAAATGTTCTGGTTTATTTGCACACAAAGTATTTCTACCTGTTCACAACATAACAAACCAATACATATTGTTTAAATTTAACATGCATTAGCCATCTAAAGCGCATTTACCGTATTTTTCGCCGTATAAGACGCACTTTTTCTTCCCCAAAACTGGGGGGAAAAAGTCGGTGCGTCTTATACGGCGAATACACCCCTATCGTGGCGGTCCCTGCGGTCTTCAACGGCCGGGAACCGCGGCTAATACAGGACATCACCAATCGCGGTGATGCCCTGTATTAACCCTTCAGACGCGGCGATCAAAGCTGACCGCCGCGTCTGAAGGGAAAGTGACACTAACCCGGCTGTTCAGTCGGGCTGTTCGGGACCGCCGTGATTTCACCGCAATAGCCGGGTTAGTGCTTACAGGACACCGGGAGGGACCTTACCTGCCTCCTCGGTGTCTTCTCCGTTCAGGGATCCCCTGTATGGCCGGCGCTCTCCTTCCTCGTCATCACGTACGTGCGTCGGCGTGCGTAACGACGTGATGGCGGCGACGGAGAGCGAGGATACCCGGCCGGCAGCAGAGACGTTCCGGAGCGACGGGGACACGGCAACAGCGATGGAGCGACATCCAGGGCAGCGGTGACAGGTCAGGAGCGGCGGGGACACGTATTACCTCCTATGCAGTGGTCTTCAATCTGCGGACCTCCAGATGTTGCAAAACTAAAACTTTCAGCATGCCCGGACAGCCAACGGCTGTCTGGGCATGCTGGGAGTTGTAGTTTTGCAACATCTGGAGGTCCGCAGGTTGAAGACCACTATTGGGTTCAAAATCTTTATTTTTTTAGATTTTGCACCTATAAATTGGGTGCGTCTTATACGCCGGTGCGTCCTATAGAACGAAAAATACGGTACATATATGTTCTGAGTTTAACCCCTTAAGGACTCAGCCCATTTTGGCCTTAAGGACTCAGACAATTTAATTTTTACGTTTTCATTTTTTCCTCCTCGCCTTCTAAAAATCATAACTCTTTTATATTTTCATCCACAGACTAGTATGAAGGCTTATTTTTTGCGTGACCAGTTGTCCTTTGTAATGACATCACTCATTATATCATAAAATGTATGGCGCAACCAAAAAACACTATTTTTGTGGGGAAATTAAAACGAAAAACGCAATTTTGCTAATTTTGGAAGGTTTTGTTTTCACGCCGTACAATTTCTGGTAAAAATGACATGTGTTCTTTATTCTGAGGGTCAATACGATTAAAATGATACCCATTATTATATACTTTTATATTATTGTTGCGCTTAAAAAAAATCACAAACTTTTTAACCAAATTAGTACGTTTATAATCCCTTTATTTTGATGACCTATAACTTTTTTATTTTTCAGTATAAGCGGCGGTATGGGGGCTCATTTTATGCGCCATGATCTGTACTTTTTTTTGATACCACATTTGTATATAAAAAACTTTTAATACATTTTTTATAATTTTTTTTTTAATAAAATGTATTAAAAAAGTAGGAATTTTGGACTTTTTAAATTTTTTTTCGTTCACGCCGTTCACCGTACGGGATCATTAACATTTTATTTTAATAGTTCGGACATTTACGCACGCGGCGATACCAAATATGTCTATAAAAAATGTTTTTTACGCTTTTTGGGGGTAAAATAGGAAAAAACGGACGTTTTACTTTTTTATTGGGGGAGGGGATTTTTCACTTTTTTTTAACTTTAACTTTTACATTTTTTTACATTTTTTTTACACTTGAATAGTCCCCATAGGGGACTATTCATAGCAATACCATGATTGCTAATACTGATCTGTTCTATGTACAGGACATAGAACAGATCAGTATTATCAGTCATCTCCTGCTCTGGTCTGCTCGATCACAGACCAGAGCAGGAGACGCCGGGAGCCGCACGGAGGAAGGAGAGGGGACCTCCGTGCGGCGTTATGAATGATCGGATCCCCGCAGCAGCGCTGCGGGCGATCCGATCGTTCATTTTAATCGCGAACTGCCGCAGATGCCGGGATCTGTATTGATCCCGGCACCTGAGGGGTTAATGGCGGACGCCCGCGAGATCGCAGGCGTCGGCCATTGCCGGCGGGTCCCTGGCTGCGATTAGCAGCCGGGATCAGCCGCGCATGACACGGGCATCGCTCCGATGCCCGCGGTTATGCTTAGGACGTAAATGTACGTCCTGGTGCGTTAAGTACCACCTCACCAGGACGTACATTTACGTCCTGCGTCCTTAAGGGGTTAAAGGGGTATTCCGCTGGAAAACATTTTTTTTTATCAACTGGTGCCATAAAGTTTAACAGATTTGTAAATGACTTCTATTTAAATACCTCCCAGTACTTATCAGATGCTGTATGTCCTCCGCCAATAAGAATGTTGGTGGCAGTAAAAACACCATTACAGATAGCAGTAGCAGCTGCCAGTGGCCTGGTGGTAGTAGTAGCAGCCGCATCAGCAAATAAAATTTCTCACTGTCTTCCAGGGGTTGTGTGGTTTCAGAGGATAGTATGGCCCTTGTTGGCTGGTTTGAGGTCTTCTCACGTGAAGGAAGATTTTGACGATATGACAACAAGTCCGTTGTCAGTGGATTCCTCATCCTCTACAGTTACATGGCACAGTGGAAATGTCTCTTCTAGACAGTGTTCCTTTATCTCTGTCTTTACTTTTACCCCAAGCAGAAGGAAAGCATTAGCCATGAGGAGGAGTTGTGTCATGCTTAGCCTTTGTAACGTGCTGCTGAGGTGGTGGAGGTGAAAGACATGGCCGAGCATAACACTAGTGGGACTGGTAATTGAAGGCATTAGGGATTAGCAAAGCGAATGTGACGAACCTGAATTTGTTACGAATTTCAGGAAAAATTTGATTCACAATGAATGTGAATATCTCCGCAATTCTGTTGTGTAAATCGCTTCATTAAACTCCATTTAGTGCGGTCCAGGCTCCAGGGCATCTAAAATGGCGGATCCACATGTGAGGACATGGGGCAAGGAATCCTGGGAAGGCGGGAACAAGGGTAGACGGGATGACCCTGAATCACATGCAGGATGCAGCCTATCAGTCACCCCTGAGATGTCACAGCCCTATATAATCGGCAGCCATATTGCGGCCAGTCACTTAAAGCATACCTGTCATAGTGCAAAAAAAAGAAAAAAAGTGATATGTTACTCAGGACCCAATCCTGACCATGTGCAATTTTATGTGTCTTGGACCTATATATTCAGAGATATAAGCATTTATCTGCTGGTGAGTTACTTTTTCATTGTGCAGGCTGGAGGGGGTGTGTCAGTCTGTCTCCCTCACAGGAGCAAGCCTGGGCAGTCAGCCAATCAGTACTCTCTACTCTGTAACCCTTTCCTCTCTGGTTTTATGCAGTGTCCTGTGTCAGAGGAAGATACTTGGAGCTTGCCTGCAGTAATCAGAAGACATTATGGTGAATTCATAACAGGATAAAAGTACAGTATTTTTATGAATACATGTTCTATCTGTTTTATCTTCTCCAGGTAAAGCTGGGTGCTAATCAGCATAGCTGTCACTATGTGTGTCATTCATCTTTCACATATTCCTGAATGTCTGATCAACTTCCTTGTCATTCAGGAGTCCGAGAAAGCTTTAACTATTTCAGCATGCTGGGAGTTGTAGTTTAGTAACAACTGAAGCTGCAATGTTTGTAAATAACTGTGTTAGAGCAGTGTTGCCTCCAGCTGTTTTAAAACTACAACTCCCAGCATGTCCACACATCCTTTATCTGTAGTTTTGCATACACAATAGAAATCTCCTATACTGGATACCGATATGCTTTATGGCCAGTATCCAGTATGCTGTAAATCTAGACTAGTCTGTCTGGCTAAAAGACAGGCGACCCCTAGTGGTGGCTATTTAGAGCTTGAATTTCAAGTGAAAAATATTTTTTTTTTTTTTAACAGGTATATATTGTGAAATGTCATATTATAATGAGTCCTGCAACATATGAAAAGTTTTTAACAATGACAGTGCCTCTTTAAGCCTTTCACTGCAGAGAGACAGATAGGGACCGACATAGCTGTGTGTTGCACAGAAAGCTTTTTCCAGCAGGGCGGTGTGTGTTTCACAGAAAAGAATTTTTACTGCAGCGAATTACCTCCCAATCACTGTTTACAGCGTTCTATTACAGAGAGCAGTGTGAGCTTAAGCACAAATCCTGCCTAGAAGCACTGATAGGGAAGGGAGTGAGATTGAAAGTGAAAGTGCAATTTTGGGTGTAGTACACAGCGACTGTGTGCTGCACCATTGGTGTGTACTGCGGATGTTGTGCACAAACACTTTTTTAAGCGTGCTGTAGTGCATTTTTCTGCCATCATATGTGCATAGCACATACGTACATCTAAGTGGTGCACTATTTTGTTCCTGTTAAAATCTCAAGGGCCTATATACTGTGAAAGGCCAGGCAAAAGTACTCACCGGCTGGTGTTGTACACAAATACTTTTTTAACATTACTGTAGTGCATATTTCTGCCCTCATAAGTGCATACCACATATGTACATCTAAGTGTTGTACTATTTTGTTCCTCTTAAATTCTCAAGGGCCTAGATACTGTAAAAGGTCGGGCAAAAGTACTCACCGGCCGGTGTAAACAAATACTTTTTTAAGCATACTGTAGCTCATTTTTCTCCCCTCATAAGTGCATATGTACATCTAAGTGGTGTACTATTTTGTTCCTATTAAAGCCTCAAGGGCGTAGATACTGTGAAAGTGCAGGAAAAAGTACTCACCGGCTGGTGTTGTACACAAATACTTTTTTAAGCGTACTGTAGCACATTTTTCTGCCCTCATAAGTGCATACCACATACGCACATCTAAGTGATGTACTATTTTGTTCCTGTTAAAGTCTCAAGGGCCTAGATACCCTGAAAGGTCAACCAAAAGTATACACCTGCTGCTGTTCTAGACAAATACTGTTTTAAGCGTAGTGAAGTGTATTGTACTTCCCTTATGTTTGTACTAAGTATGTCAGGCAGAGAAGTGCCAGGACATGCACAGAGGAGTGGCAAAGGCCTAAATTAATCATTCATTAGTGATAAGGAGAGTGACGTGGGAGGTGATGTTGCCAGCATTCAGGGTCCTGAAGCAGACACTGTTGAGGAACCTGAGGAGTAAAACAGTGATGTGCAGACACTTGTTGATGATGATGAAGCCAATCGCAATTGGGAGCGGGGTGCATAAGGGGCTTCATCATTATCAGGAGAAGAGGGTTGCAGGTTGTCTGTGAGGCTGCACGGTGGCCGAAGTGAAAATTCTGGAGCCAAACGTGCCCGGGAGACACCACCTGCTTCGCGACGCTGCCTACCTTCCCAGGAGGTAGTAGAACAGAGGTTCCTGGAGATGGCGGCAGTAGCAGTCAATTTGTGCGGACTGTTGGTGGGAAATCAGCTACTCGGCGATGTGGCAGTTTTTCATCAAGCATCCGGAGAAGGTTAACATAGCCACATGCAAGATGTGTCGGCAGAAGGTGAAGCGTGTCCAGGGTCCCCATGATGGCACCACGGCCCTGCATAAAAATAAGCTGTGCCACCATAAAGTGGCCTGGGAGAACCATGGCTTCGATGCGGTGGACCAGCCTGCTGCATCACCCAGTGGCATGCCGCTCCCTTTCTCAGCCATCCAAGGCTCCACCACCTCAGCCAAAGGGAGCTGTCTCTCATTTCCATCCTCTTTTGGTCCAGGTGCTCCTGCTCCTCCTACTTCTCATCAGTCATTCCAGCAGCAATCCATCACAGAAGCGATGTCCAAGAGACCACAGTATGCACCACTCATCCAATAGCGCAGAAGCTGAATGTGCTCCTGTCCAAGTTGCTGGTGCTGCAGTCCCTCCCTTTTCAAGTGGTGGACGCTGCCCTTTTTAGAGAACTGATGGCTTGTGCCGAGTCGAGGTGGAGAGTCCCAAGCTGTCATTTATTTGCAAAGAAGGCAGTAACAGCCCTGCACAATTTTGTGGAAGAGAAGGTGGGCCAGTCCTTGAGCCTGTCGATATGTAGCAAAGTGCACGGCAGCGCTAACGTCTGGAGCGGTAACTATGGTCAGGTACAATACATGACCTTTACGGCCCACTGGGTGAAAGTGGTTCCTGCACAGCCACAACAGCAACACGGACAGGTCACACCGCTTCCTCCTCCATGCTCTCAGGCATTTGGTCCTGTGATAGTGTGCGACTCCGCATCCTCATCCTCCACCGTGTCCTCAGCCGCCACTGCATGAACAAGTCTCAGTGCCCCTTTAGCATACCATGTGAGCAGGGCATGGCGGAGTCACGCTGTTCTTCACATGGTTGGCCTTGGTGAACAGATTCACACAGGGGAGGAACTGCTAAAAGTCATTCATAAAGAAATTGGAGCATGGCTTCCTCCACGAAAACTGGAAATGGGAACCATGGTGACTGACATTGGGAAGAACATCTCATCTGTGCTGCGACAAGGAAGCCTGAAACATGCTCTCTGCATGGCACACATGTTCAATCTGTTTGTCAAGCGGTTCCTGAAGTGTTCCCCCCATTTGCAAGACATCCTGACAATGGGAAGGAAACTTTGCATGCACTTTAGCTACTAGTACACCGCAAAGCACACCCTCCTTGAGCTGCGGTGTCAACGTAATCAGAACGGTATCCCCCAACATAGTCTGATTTGTGACGTTGCCACACATTGGAATTTCACCCTCCATATGTTGGACCGACTATATGAACAGAGAAAAGCCATCACCGATTTCTTGATGATCCAAGCAGATAGGGCGTCTCCCCTATGTAACTTCAATGTCAACCAGTGGCAGCTCATACGTGACACCTGCCGTTTGCTGAGGCCCTTTGAAGAAGCCATATTATTAGTCAGTCACCAGGATTACGTGATGAACAACGTCATTCCACTGCTTCATTTTCTAAAACACCAGTACCAGCTCCATCAGCAGCAGCATGAGTCTACAGTCGCTGATGAGTACCTTTCTTCAACCGCATAGTGAAGCAACTCATCAGCAGCAGGTAGACTTGGAGCAGGACCTGAACCAGCAGGTGGTGGTATACCTTGACATGCCCATGCCAACACGCCTTGAAGTTCCGCTGGACTTCTGGGCAGCCCAACTGGATTTGTGGCCGCAACTAGCAGAGTTTGCCCTGGAAAAGCTGTCCTGCCCGGCCATTAGTGTGGCATCAAAGTGGGTGTTTAGTGCAGCCACTAACAGAGGAAAGAGTGGATGAGCATCATGGGCGTGAAACTTTTAGCCTATAGAGTGTTATAGTAAGAGGTCATGTAAATACCCTAATATTTCAGTGACAGCATTTATCATATTGGAAATAAAAAGAAAGGAAGGTCAAAACGTTAGTCAGAGTGTTTAAAGAAGGAGCTTTAGCTTTGGTTATATTCATTTATACCCTTAAAGCTTTTCATAAAATCAAGACAGGCATGGAGATTCATCACAATAGAATGGAGATTGTTCAAAGAGGGAACGTCTCCTGCAGAAAAAAAAAACTGCTTTAATTCTCTGCCTCTTATTATCACCCCCAGATTTTTGGGTTCAAATGGATTGAAGCTTCCAAGGGTTCTATACAGAGGACAAATAGAAGGGGAAAGAGGGGGCAGTCCTGTTGAGTGCCATTAAAAATCTGAAATGTGGGGGAGGTCACGCGAGATATGTGGACAGAAGCAGATGGGGCAGTGACTTGTCGTTCAGTTAGAGATTGGTCAAGCAAACCCAAAAGCTTAAAGAGTGGAAAACATAAAAAGCCATCTAAGGCAATGAAAAGCCTTTTCTGCATCAAGACTAAGGAGAAATGCTGTGGTATGAAACTGAAGGCAACATCAGTCAAATTGGTAACAAGCAGTTAAGATGTAAAGCTAGCATCTTAGGATCTTTAAATAGGAGTTAAGAAGGTCAATATATATATATATATATATATATATATATATATATATATATATATATATACAAAAAATGTCCCTGGAGGTTACAGGGTAAATAATAAACTACACAACCTTTGAGGGGTTACCCCCTCACAGGGAAATAACCCTTCACTAGAACCCCCCTTAAAAATGACTCTTTATTAGTATCCTATTAAAATATTACCCCTAATGCAAAGTTAAAATTATCAGTGGATGTTATTATATTTAGGGAGCTATGAATTACTCCTCTTCTTTATTTGCATAGAACTTTTTAGTATATCACTTCCCCGTGCTAGTCTTACTTTTATTTTAGCACAAGGTACTTTTACTGCTCATTGCTATTGTATAATCATTTACTGTTTAAAACCTAACTACCAGCCCACCCGACGTTTCGGTGATAAATCACCTTTGTCAAGGGTTAGAGGCTAATGCCGCGAGGAACGCCAGACACTCTCTTATATAACCTGGTATTGACATCACTTCCTAAATTGATCGTCCATTCAGGGAACACTGCATCATACTCTCGTGTCCCACGATAGCAAGTCATCCAATCAAAGTAAGGGAGTTCCATGATGCATTAATCATGTGATCTTATTCTCTCAACTGCGTCCTAGGTTGTCAACATTACTCATCGCGTCCCGTGTCATGTGACCTCATGTTTACCTACGTCACACTTGCGCCTTGATTCATTCGGCGCATACACCAGAACGTAGACTCATTTCTGATGTTTTCACTCGAAAAGTGCATACCCCGGGACTTAGAACAAATATTGGATGTTTCTTCCCAATGCGCATGTCTCCTGACTCTCATAACCCTCATTCTATTTAGTCAGGACTGTTCTATATTCAGATGATAGTTGTTTTCAGGTAAGTATTTTAATAGTATCTTGGATGTATTTTATTTCATAACATGTTAGGGGTTAATCGGTATTCATAATTTCAATATCAAAAATAAAATAACTCAGTTTTTTTCCAAAACTGATGGTTTATACATCACGGATCTCTTCATATGCATACATGGCTATATGTATAAAGTCATTATTATTAAATCGGAGGTCTAGCTCTTCATATGTGGATATGGCCATATATACACATAAAATTATTCTTATTGAGATAGGAGGCATATCTACCGCTAATCTCTCTCTACAATAAGGATGCATATCTACCTTTAATCACTCTCCATAGTTATTTATTTGTGATGGGGATTATTCCCTCCCTATTATATGTGTATATATAGTCATCCACAATGGTGGTACTCAATAATCATACAGATCATTTTCATCCAACCATATATTCTCCATATGTGCAGCTTCAGGTCTCCCTCTGTATTATACACACTCTTATTTTCCTCCATTCATTATATTTATATCATGAAGAGATATTATTATTATTATTATTATTTGTTTTCAGTTTTTTCTTTTTTTTATATTTATTTTGTTTAATATTATATATTTCTTATCCTATTAGTATTATTTCCATTTTCGTTTGATTATGTTGGTTTATGTCTTATTTTTCATTATTGTTTCTTTTTTTCTAGGTATTATTTTCATGACTGAGGATCTGGAGTTCCACCAATCTGGTACGTACATCTATTTATTAATTATTTTATACCTACATCCCCGACTATGTATGATCTACAACGACAATCACTAATTCTATACTCCAAGTATTGTCCAGGTTCCTCTATCATCAGCATCTTCTAGTAGTATCACATGCTATGGGGTTAATTCTTATTCTCATAAACTGTATTAACATATCAAGAGCATCCTATTTATCACTCCAAAAATGCTGTAAATGCAAATTCCTCATTAAGCCCATAAGGACTTCTACTGTTCAAACGGTAGATCCATTTTGTCTCCTCTTTCAATAGTGCTCTATCAATGTTCACTTTTCTGGGTCCAATTTTAAATTGTCGAAGACCCCAGAATTTTAGTACGTCGGCCTTATTTTCATGTCTCATTCTAACATGTTGTGCTAAAGGGGTATCCGCCCCTGTCCTAATTGTGCTAAGATGTTTTCCCACTCTTCTCCTTAGTTCCTGCGTGGTTTTACCCACATATAATTTAGGGCATGTGCATGTAGCAATGTAGATGACATTATGACTACTACAGTTAATAAATTCTCTGATGAAGTATTCTCTACCATCAGGTGGATTTCTAAATCTCTTGATTTTCACCATATGCTTACAAGAACTGCAATGTCCACATGGAAAAGATCCACTTGGCGGATTTGGAATCCATGTGGATTGACTCTCCTTTCTTTGTTGATAATGACTATGGACCAGTATATCCTTAATGTTAGCTCCCCTTCTATATGTTATGCTTGGTCTTCCTCCAATCACATCCTGTAAATCGGGATCTATCCTTAACACATGCCAATGTTGATTTAATATCCATGTAATCTGAGATGCATAACCATCAAAAGTCCCAATACATCTAATTGTTTTTTGATAGGTATTCTCTGTACTCCTTCGGCCCAGTAGTTCAGTTCTATTGAGTGTCCTCACCTTATTATAGGCTCTTCTCATATGCTTTTTTGGGTATCCCTGTTCCACAAACCTTTTCATTAAATTGTCACTTTCTTTTTGGAAGCTTGTCTCCTTAGAACAATTTCTCTTAGATACTGTCCATATGGTATACTTCGTCTTAAAGGACCCGGATGCCAGATCTGCCAATGAAGAAAGCTATTGGTCGCTGTCGCTTTTCTATAGATATCAGTTTGTATTCTATATTCATCATCGATGAATATAGTAATATCTAGAAAGTTAATGCTCTTGCCGCCTTCTTCAGGGGTTAATTTCATCCCTATTTCTTGGTATTTAGCTTATTAACAAATTCCCTAAAAAGTGCAGTGCCCCCCTCCCAAAAAATCAGTATATCATCAATATACCTCCCCCAAAAAGAAATGTGCTATGTGTAGTGCTGTGATTCCTGTGAAAAACAATAGTGCTCTCCCACCACCCCAAAAAAAAATTAGCAAAAGAAGGTGCACACGTGGTCCCCATGGCTGTACCCCTTATTTGTTTATAAAGGGTACCCCCAAAGAGAAAGAAATTATGTGTTAAAATAAATTCAAGCAGTGTAGTGACAAAATAATTGTGCCTCTCAAATTGTGTACTATGTGTACTTAAAAATGTGTTAACCGCAGTGATCCCTAATTGGTCATCTATATTACTATGTAAGCTCTCAACGTCGAGGCTCATAAGTTGAGTGCATGGTGTCACTGACAACTCACTAATTTTGGTGACAGTGTCTTTCGTGTCCTATAAATAAGAGGGGAGGCATGAGACGAATGGGGCTAGGATTTTATCCACATATACACTTGCTCCCTGCGTGATGTTATAATTTCCGGAGACTATGGGGCATCCTTTTATGGGATCCAAGCTCTTGAGTGTCTTCGGCAAGGCATAGAAGGTGGAAATTGTTGGATAAGGATCATAAATGAATTTGTATTCATTGTCAGTCATCAGGCTTTCTTCCTTGGCCATATCCAGTATTAACTTTAGTTCTCTTAGATAATGTTTCGTCGGGTCATTAGATAAGACATTGTAAGTTGTTCTATCATCTAGGAGACGATGAACCATGCTTTCGTAATCTTCTCTATCTAGCAGTACAATATTTCCTCCCTTGTTGGAAGATTTGATGATTATATCATCATTTTCCTGTAGTTTCTTCAAAGCTACACATTCTTCTGGGGAGAGATTTGAATGTATCCTACTGCTTTGTGGTTTGATCTTTTTAATATCCTGAACTACTAGGTTTACAAATGTTTCGATGTTAGAAAATTGGGATATAGATGGATTCATCAGTGATCTTGGTTTCAGATTAGTAAATGGTGCATTTATTGTGGTCTCAAGTCCTTCATTCTCTCTAAACAGTTCTATGAGTGTTTTCACAGCCGCAGATTCCCTGCGTCTTAATTCATTAGCACTATCCATATTATAGAGGTGCCATTTATGGAGAGCCAATTTCCTTGCAAAAAGGTGACTGTCCTTCACCCATACAAATTCATCTAACCTGGGAGTTGGGGTGAAGGACAAACCCCTCAACAGAAGGCTACATTCCACCTCTGTTGGTCTGTATGTGGATAGATTTAAAATGTTCATATTCATAGTATTACTGCCTACTGAATTACTTTCAGGAACATCTCTATTACTCATTGCATTGGCGGTCATATGGCTCACTTGATCCTCTACATCATTCTCTGTTGCGCAGGTTGTACCGGCTGCAAAGTATTCATCTGTGACCCTGACTGACACATCCCTCCCTGGGCTGTCATAGGTGCTGTCCCTATTTGTGGGGTGACTAGTGGAGCCGTGTAGGGCATATTGATAGATCCCCCCACCCCTCCTCCGCTTGTTGGGAGAATGTATTCAGTCTTGTCATATTCATTCTGTTTGCTCCTGAATTGTCCATATTCGGACCAGGTCTGATATTCATGTTATGACCCATAAATCTTGTATTGCCTACATTTGGATTCAATGTCATTTGATTGGGGGCATTGGAGAAAGTTGCAGAGGATATACCATGTCCAGAGCCACCACCACTGTTTTGATTCCATGTTGTTTGATTATGTGTATCTGGGCGTGAATTAGCTGCACATTGGTATGGTGTTTTTCTATTTTTATTACCAGAGAAATTCGCTTTTGATTTATTGAATTTTCTTTGTTCCTATTCCTCTGTTACTAGAGTCTGATTGGTCTCCCTCTATGCCAGATGTCTCCGTATCTGAGACGTCACGATTGTTCATATATGAAGTTTGTTGTTTCCTATATTGTTTTTCTTTATAGGTATATATCCTCCCTGTTGAGAAGTCCCGTATAATCTCGGACGTATTTACGATGTTTCCTCTCTTTGATTTCGTTTTTATAAGTCTCAAGGTTCTTTTGTAACTTAATCTCTAGGGCAGAATATTCCTGATTATTAGAAAAAACCTGTATCTGCTGGATTTCTTTTTCTAACTGTATACTGGTTTTCTGCAGATAGGTATTTTAATAATCCAGCAGATATCTAATGAGTCTCAAAGAGTTTTCAGTCTGAAGAGATTCCCATCCCTTCATGAAATTTTCATCTTCCCTATGGGAATTGGGCACCAGAGGAGATCTTAAACCTCTATATACTAAGTTCTGTTGGGTGTAGCTCTCTAAACTACAGACCTCCCACCAGGCTCTAATGTATTGTTTATATGTATTATTCAACGCCATGAATGCTTGATTTATATCAACCTGATGCAATGGTAAATTTATTGTGGAGAAAACATGGGAAGCCTCCGGCACAAATTGATCTGTGTTAATAGGTTGAGAAAGAAAGCCTGATATACTTTATTTGTGAGACTATCAAGCTGTTAATCAGCTGTCAATTAGGTCAAACTATATATACAAAAAAATGTCCCTGGAGGTTACAGAGTAAATCATAAACTACACAACCTTTGAGGGGTTACCCCCTCGCGGGGAAATAACCCTTCACTAGAACCCCCCTTAAAAACAACTCTTTATTAGTATCCTATTAAAATATTACCCCTAATGCAAAGTTAAAATTATCAGTGGATGTTATTATATTTAGGGAGCTATGAATTACTGCTCTTCTTTATTTGCATAGAGCTTTTTAGTATATCACTTTCCCGTGCTAGTATTACTTTTATTTTAGCACAAGGTACTTTCACTGCTCATTGCTATTGTATAATCATCCACTGTTTAAAACCTAACTACCAGCCCAACCGACGTTTCGGTGATAAATCACCCTTGTCAAGGGTTAGAGGCTAATGCCGCGAGGAACGCCAGACACTCTTTTATATAACCTGGTATTGACATCACTTCCTAAATTGATTGTCCATTCAGGGAACACTGCATCATACTCTCGTATCCCGCGATAGCAAATCCTCCAATCAAAGTAAGGGAGTTCCATGACGCACTGAACATGTGATCTTATTCTCTCAACTGTGTCCTAGGTTGTCAACGTTACTCATCGCGTCCTGTGTCATGCGACCTCATGTTTACCTACGTCACACTTGCGCCTTGATTCATTCGGCGCATGCACCAGAACTTAGACTCATTTCTGATGTTTTCACTCGAAAAGTGCATACCCTGGGACTTAGAAGAAATATTGCATGAATATTTTCTCTTGGCTCTAAAAACCAAGTGTGAACAGTGATCAAAAGACTGTGTCGTTACTAGAAGTGTGAACAGTGATCAAAAGACTGTGGCGTTAATATAAGAATACAATGTTGGGGCCCTCATCTGTATGAAATAATGTGGAGAGGTGAGCACCAAGAAAGATACCAACATATGGCGGTGGCAATACATTCTTAGTTTTTTCAGGTGCGACCGCCATCAGAGTTATGCACAAGCTCACTCCACAAACAAACAACAAAAAAGAAAGGAGATGCTGGAATAACAAAGCCTAAGTACGGTTCCTGATGAATTAAAGGCTGAAGGAAACGCGTTGAACCGAAATCTTACAGAGGAGCTGTGTGAACGAACACAAGGAGAAGACATCAGGTTTTTTCTCACGTCCTCTATCTATTTGCCACCATGTGGGTGAATGTATGAAATGAAATCATCTTAGTATTCGAAAGGGATAGTGCAATAATATATGAAGGTTAAACATGTCTATTAATAAAAATAACTAAACTAGTAACACGTTTGCAAATGTAAAAATACTGGTTTAAATATATCTGGGATTAAGTGAAGTTCATTTAAGAGGAACTGTGCAATATCCAATAAGGCGCTGATACACATGCAGATAGTGGACCTATTGGACTTTGTACAAACACCCATGGGATAAGGAAGCTTTTTGCACAAAAAGTTATATAAAATGCCTTCACTTTGTTCACATTGATGCGATTTATATGGATGAATAGTCTGGTGCAACATCTATATCAGACATTTCACGTGTCTGTACCAATCTGTTGTGTGTGGATGATTGAGCTTGGTGCTAAATATCTGTAAAAACGCAGACATTCATATATAATAAATATTACGGAAAATCACTGAAGCGTGTTCCCATACCATCAAAAGGAACAGTGCATGTAGTAAATCATCCATTTCAAACATATGGCACTGGATGCAGTAAATCACTAACAGTTTTATGGATTCAAATTGCGGAATTTGCATGAATATTTTCTCTTGGCTCTACAAACCAAGTGTGAACAGTGATCAAAAGACTGTGGTGTTATTAGAAGTGTGAACAGTGATCTAAAGTATATGGCACTGGATGCAGTAAATTACTAACAGTTTTACGGATACAAATTGCGAAATTTGCATGAATATTTTCTCTTGGCTCTACAAACCAAGTGTGAACAGTGATCAAAAGACTGTGGTGTTACTAGAAGTGTGAACAGTGATCTAAAGTATATGGCACTGGATGCAGTAAATTACTAACAGTTTTAAGGATTCAAATTGCGAAATTTGCATGAATATTTTCTCTTGGCTCTAAAAACCAAGTGTGAACAGTGATCAAAAGACTGTGTCGTTACTAGAAGTGTGAACAGTGATCAAAAGACTGTGGCGTTAATATAAGAATATAAGAATACAATGTTGGGGCCCTCATCTGTATGAAATAATGTGGAGAGGTGAGCACCAAGAAAGATACCAACATATGGCGGTGGCAATACATTCTTAGTTTTTTCACGTGGTGTGATTTTTTCCAAAAGTTTTTTCATATTTTAATGGATACAATAAATATTAACATTTTAAAGGTTCCCTATTTTTTCTATTTTTGATAAATCATAAACTACACAACCTTTGAGGGGTTACCCCCTCGCGGGGAAATAACCCTTCACTAGAACACCCCTTAAAAACAACTCTTTATTAGTATCCTATTAAAATATTACCCCTAATGCAAAGTTAAAATTATCAGTGGATGTTATTATATTTAGGGAGCTATGAATTACTCCTCTTCTTTATTTGCATAGAGCTTTTTAGTATATCACTTTCCCGTGCTAGTCTTACTTTTATTTTAGCACAAGGTACTTTCACTGCTCATTGCTATTGTATAATCATCCACTGTTTAAAACCTAACTACCAGCCCAACCGACGTTTCGGTGATAAATCACCCTTGTCAAGGGTTAGAGGCTAATGCCGCGAGGAACGCCAGACACTCTTTTATATAACCTGGTATTGACATCACTTCCTAAATTGATTGTCCATTCAGGGAACACTGCATCATACTCTCGTATCCCGCGATAGCAAATCCTCCAATCAAAGTAAGGGAGTTCCATGACGCACTGAACATGTGATCTTATTCTCTCAACTGTGTCCTAGGTTGTCAACGTTACTCATCGCGTCCTGTGTCATGCGACCTCATGTTTACCTACGTCACACTTGCGCCTTGATTAATTCGGCGCATGCACCAGAACTTAGACTCATTTATGATGTTTTCACTCGAAAAGTGCATACCCTGGGACTTAGAAGAAATATTGGATGTTTCTTCCCAATTCGCATGTCTCCTGACTCCCATAACCCTCATTCTATTTAGTCGGGACTGTTCTATATTCAGATGTTAGTTGTTTTCAGGTAAGTATTTTAAACCTAAACTTACATGACAGATGGCATCTCATCCGACTTTGAATGTCAACCATTAGCTTAAGTGTTCGAGTGGAAGGGGTTTGGAGCATGGATATTTCTAATATTCTAAGTTTTTGACTAAGAAATTGAATTTTAGCATTAAAAATAATTTATAATCTAAATCAACACAAGAGACTGAACCCTTGTTGTTGGAATACAGCAGAATAAGAGAATGGAGTTCCCCATGGTTTGGTGGTTCCTCACCTGTTTGGCAACACAACTTCCTCAGGTTGTGTGGGGTATTCCAACTTTGCTTGATTAAAGGGGTATTCCAGGGAAAAAACATTTTATCCCCCTCCATTCCTGTCTATTGGAGGGGGCGTGGCGGCTGTCACGTCCCTCCCATAGACATGAATTGAGGGGGCGTGGCGTAACATCACTTCCCCAGTCCCGGAAACCCAGAGGTTTCCAAAACTGGAGATTCAGCACCCGCATAGAATGCGGGTGCTGCAGGGAGATCGCGGGGGGTTTCAGCAGTGCCCCCCCCCCCCCCCACAATCAGACATTTTATCCTCTATCCTTTGGTTATGGGATAAAATGTTTTTGCCCGGTATACCCCTTTAACTTTAATGGAACTGAGCTGCAACCCCACAAGCAAACTGAAGACAGGCATGGTACATGTGGGTAGGGGGCATGATCTCACCATGTCACTGAACCCACATCTTCTACTGACATCATACAAAGAATATGAGGTGTTACAAAAAAAGTATGCAGGTTTGGGTTTCATGAGGGAGCATGAAAAATTAGAACAAACGGTTTTTGAGTTTATTGATGCACCAAAGTGCATAGGGAGCATTGTTTAATGAGTGAATTTAGAGGTCAGACAGGTCAGAGAGGGAGAGAGGGGTGTACCAGAAGCAGAGAGTTGGCAGGGGAAAAAAACTATATTAAGGGGGGGTTGGGTGTTAAGAAATTCGAACAAGCACACAAGAGAGTAAATTAATCTAGAAAGTGTTTAGTGTGTAAACAATACAGAGTAAAGAATAGAACAGTATCTCCTCTCAAATTGTTGTTAATATTTTATATCTACAGCACTTATGTAAATGTTAAGTAGTGAGTGCATAGCCTGTATAACATTTTTTATGTTGTGTCCCCTCAAAATAACTCAACACAGCCGTTAATGTCTAAACCTTGGCAACAAAAGTGATTACACCCCTAAGGGAAAATGTAAAAATTGGAACCACATAGTAATTTCCCTCCCCAATGTCATTATCTAAAACTAGTCACTGGAAGTTCCACATGGCACCTCACGGTAAAGAACTCTCTTAAGTTCTGAAAAAAAGAATTGTTGCTCTACATAAAGATGGCCTAGACTATAAGAAGATTGTCAAGACCTTAAAACTGAGTTACAGCATTGTGGACAAGACCATAAAGTGGTTTCACAGGTTCCACTCAGAACGGGCCCTGCCATGGCCGACCAAAAATGTTGAGTGCATATTCTCAGTGTCATATCTAAAGGATGTATTTGGGTAATAGAGGTATGAGTGCTGCCAGCACTGCTGCAGAGGTTGAAGAGGTGGGGTGTTTCAGCACAGACCATATGTTGCATACTGCACCAAATTGGTCTGAGAGGCTGTTGTCCCAGAAGGAAGCCTATTCTAATGATGAAACACAAGAATGCCTGCAGTTTGCTAAAGACAAGCAGACTTAGGACAACAATAACTAAAGCCATGTCCTGTGGTCTGATAACACCAAGATAAACTTATACACTGGCAATATTTTCTGAAAAAATTTGGTTCTATCTGAATTTATTTGCGGCAATGCGTTATTAAAAACAGCTATTTCTGGGCTACAGAGAGCCTCAAAAGTGGATGACCCAGTTAACCAATCAATGAAGGCTTCTGGGTTGCTGGTCGAGACATGACCACTCCCGACACCGGGAGCTCAGACCTCTCGCTGCAAATCCTGCTGGCACTCGCCCCTACTCTGCTGCGATCTCTGTCTGCGTCTGATAAATTTAGGCCTCTTCCACTCCCCTTTGCACGTCCTGGCACTTTTCTGCCTGACATTATTGTACAACAGCTAAGTACGTATATATTACACTTATTAATAGGAAACTATGCCCCAGTACGGTTACATCTGAATAAGGCTTTAAAAGCAGGTGTGTAGGTATCTCTGTCCTTTAACACTGATTGGCCCCTATGAGTTTAACAGAAAAAAACGCACAAATATGAGTGCGTAAAAATACGCCTTAATTAGGCATTAAAAGCAGGTGTGTTGGGGGGGCGTGGCCTGAGCCGGATGGAGTACGACGCACGCTGCAGAGCTCCGTCTCCTCATAGCTCTTTAGAGCGGTTATATGGCCCTGAATTAACCTAAAAACATCTTTAAAGTGCCCCTGTGTGTATAATAACAGCCTGGGAGCTTACAGTCTAACGCCCGGATGGCTCGGACAAGTGGCACAGGAGAACGGGATCGAAGCACTGAGGCCACAGTGAGAACCCTCCTGAACAGCGCTTACAACAGACAAGCAGGAGGACAGCAGACGAGAGTGAGAGACCCTGACGTACCTGTTTCTCCTAATTTGCTGATGAGTGGTGAACCCCTGTGACCTCCGAGAGTCCTATGCATTGGAAGCCCAGCTGTGAATTGCTCTACTCATGTTGTGCGGGCCCACGTGTGTAGAGCCTCCTACACAATACTGAAGCTCTCCTCCGGCAGCTTCCTGCTCTGATTACAGCTACAGCAGCATCAGGTCAGCTCGGCTCCTAGCCTCACCGCAAGCTGAGAATAAACATACAGTCTCACTGTGCCTGCAGGGAAGTTTACTGGGGGTGAAACAAGCCTCAGAGAAGGTGGCCCATAACTTGTTCAGCTCATCCACTACAACGAACTGTGAGTAACCAGTATTGAGCTGTATACAGTTATAGTTAGTCCTGAAAGTGAAAACAGGACTCCCTGAAACAATACATAAACTGTTGTAGCTCTAATGAGAACTCCAGCCACTACCCAGAGAGTGAAGTGAACGGGCGCCATTTGCTGCATTTTGTCTCACACATATACACCACGTGGGACAACACACAGGGGCCATCTCCATACCTGTTCATCATGCATTTAACTGTAGAGACATAGATCTCCCAGTTATTGGATCTGATTAGGAAATGTAAACCTTTTCTTTACTATACTACTGATTTACTACAAAGAAGACTAAAATATATTTACTGCTTAGATTGATCCTGATATATACTCTCAATTCATATCCTTCTGATATCATTTCTGAGTTACTACTGAAACACTGTGGACTTTGGTGACATCTACTGGTGAAACTGAGAACTGCAGCCTTTTCAGTTTCTCTTCCACAATTCTCTTTTACTGAAGCCCATTATACCAATACATCTCATAAAATATATGGGCCTAGTTCCATGGGAGGTCTGAGAAGATCACAGCGCAAATTGAAACCTAAAAAACCGTTCCAGACAACTGAAAATACCTTCCACAACCGATGACTCACAGCAGCTACATCAAAGACTAATTCAAAATTGCAAACTATTACTGTGCCTTCCTCACACACTCGAGCGTGCCAAACTAACTCTCGAAAACACAAGTCCACATCATTAAGACAGAAAGATTTAAGCATGTCACAAGAAGACGTCCTGTCACACACTGAAACAAGGAATACTACTTCAGCCAAAAAATCACCAGATAAAAATCTGGAAATAAATTGGTCTCAACCTTCTCATTCCTCTCAAGACCTAAATATGCAGAATCCTAGCTTAGACCCTAAAACGCAAAGGAGATCCAGAGATACCAGCCAACATACTAAAAGATCTCTGTCTGCAGCATCTAACTGGGACCTGGAGCCACCTGGAACTCCATTCTCACCAAGAAACAAGATAAAACCACCTGGTCCCCCCACTCATTGAACTCTGATATGGAGGATGCTCAGGTTGAAGATGACGACTGGAAAAGTTACTTGAAGCATCTTCCCACAAAAAGTGATTTCCACAATTTCCTAAAAGATGTCAAAGATACTCTTAAATCGGAAATATCTGCCGTCAGACAGGACATCAAAGGCGTTGCTCAAAGGGTTGATAATCTTGAAGACGAACATGACACCACACGTAATTACATTTCATCTCTTCAATCCACTGTGGCTGCTCAACACCAAAGTCTCTGCGAATATCAACGCCACCTAGAGGACTTAGACAACAGAGGGCGTCGTCACAATATAAGAATCAGAGGTCTGCCAGAAGCCACCCAAGATGAAGACCTTAGGGTCACCCTTGAGGCGATCTTTAATATGATTATACAGGCACCAAGTTCCAACAAAATCCAGCTAGACAGAGCTCATAGAGCACTTAAACCTAAAGGTTCCATGTCAACACCAAGAGATGTAATCTGTTGTGTCACAGACTATAATACTAAAGAGGAAATTATGATGAAAGTGCAAAACTTAAAAACAATAGACTTTGATGGTTCTTCCATTCAACTATTACCTGACCTCTCATGGGTGACCCTACAAAAAAGAAGAATGCTAAGACCTCTACTACAGACACTAAGAGAGACGGACATCAACTATCGATGGGGGTATCCTTTTAGCCTTACAGCCAGACATAGAGGCAAAAGTTACACCATGAAATCATCACAGGACCTTCATCTCTTTTGTGAGGCACTGGAAATCCCAGTTTCAGAATTACCCAACTGGGAGTTGCTGCCTCCGCCACCTTCTCCCCCACCGATTTGGACTAAAGTAGAACCTCAGAGAGGACGTCCTTCTTAGGATTCAACACCGTCACACTGTAGATATGCAAGAAATGATGCTACTTCATGAACTTATCACATATAATTTTTTCTCTAGTGTTCCTGTTTTCACAATTATATCACCATTTATAGGTTGACATTCCAGATCAGATCCCCTACAATCATGATTATTGTTCAGGTTTATATTATAAGATGTTTTAAACTTATACACCTTTATCATATGTAATGGCCTACAATTTTATTCATAATTATATTCATTTTTTTTTGAACCGCAGAAGTAAATTAAACCAATGACCGGTGTAATTGAGACTAGTCATAGTCTATAGACTTATAATGACAAGTAAGACATTGGTTATTGGGAAAAGTACATTTAAGAAAGAGCATAGGAGATAGGAGAACGAAGATTAGAAGTAGTAGTAGTAGAACCCCTCTCTCCTGTTCACCCACCTACAGTTCCCCACAGTCGAGGAAGATATTCTGTCCCTTGAGTCTATTCGGCTGAAGGTGTTAGTACCATTTAATATCACCTCAAAGTTAAAGGTATATTCCCTTTTATGTATAGGTTGAATAAGCTTGTTTGTTAATTACATGTTTTTTCTTTATGTTTTTTGTCTTCTTCTCATAACCTTTCTTTTTTTCTACTCTTATTGCTTGCTCATGTGATCCGACCTCCTCTAACCAAAACTCCCAGTTATTCGTATGAAGGTTTGCCTTACACTCTTCCTTCCAGATCATCAAGTGATAAATCTCCAAGAAGTCCATCCATGTTCCTTGTGATTATCTGCGGTAGGACGTTATACACATTCATAATCCACCCTTACACAGGTTCGTTATGGCGCGTCTTATGACTTTGAATGTAAAAGGGCTAAACACTGATGTTAAGAGATGTCTTCTTTTAAAAGACTTAAAGTCCAAGAAGATAGACATCGCTCTTATTCAGGAGACCCACCATGACGAATCTGGTTCCTTCAAGTTTGCCGCAAAACATTACCCTACAGTATACACAGCCACTCAGGATAGAAAGAAAGGTGGTGTGGCAGTTCTTATATCCCGTAATTGTCCTTTCCAAGTGTCTAACACATTTTCGGATCCTAATGGGAGATGGCTCATAGTGTCAGGGAAATTGTCAGGCGTCCCTATGAACATCTGTAATCTTTACGCCCCTATTACTGCCCATGCAATGCTTCCCACAACATTGATCATAGGGGGGGGGACTTTAATATACCTTTAACCCCTTAAGGATCGAGCCCTTTTTCACCTTAAGGACCGGAGCGTTTTTTGCAATTCTGACCACTGTCACTTTAAACATTAATAACTCTGGAATGCTTTTAGTTATCATTCTGATTCCGAGATTGTTTTTTCGTGACATATTCTACTTTAACTTAGTGGTAAAATTTTATGGTAACTTGCATCCTTTCTTGGTGAAAAATCTCAAAATTTGATGAAAAAAATGAAAATTTTGCATTTTTCTAACTTTGAAGCTCTCTGCTTGTAAGGAAAATGGATATTCAAAATAAATTTTTTTTGGGTTCACATATACAATATGTCTACTTTATGTTTGCATCATAAAATTTAACTCGCTATTTTTCATGGACCAGTTCAGGTTTGAAGTGGATTTGAAGGGTCTTCATATTAGAAATACCCCATAAAAGACCCCATTATAAAAACTACACCCCCCAAAGTATTCAAAATGAAATTCAGTAAGTGTATTAACCCTTTAGGTGTTTCACAGGAATAACAGCAAAGTGAAGGAGAAAATTCAAAATCTTCATTTTTTACACTCACATGTTCTTGTAGACCCAATTTTTGAATTTTTGCAAGGGGTAAAAAGGAGAAAATTTTTACTTGTATTTGAAACCCAATTTCTCTCGAGTAAGCACATACCTCATATGTCTATGTAAAGTGTTCGGCGGGCGCAGTAGAGGGCTCAGAAGGGAAGGAGCGACAAATGGTTTTTGGGGGGAATGTCACCTTTAGGAAGCCCCTATGGTGCCAGGACAGCAAAAATACACACATGGCATACCATTTTGGAAACTAGACCCCTCAGGGAACGTAACAAGGGGTAAAGTGAACCTTAATACCCCACAGGTGTTTCACGACTTTTGCATATCTCAAAAATTTTACATTTTTAAAAAGGGTAATAGCAGAAAATACCCCCCAAAATTTGAAGCCCAATTTCTCCCGATTCAGAAAACACCCCATATGGGGGTGAAAAAGTGCTCTGCTGGCGCACTACAGGTCTCAGAAGAGAAGGAGTCACATTTGGCTTTTTGAAAGCAAATTTTGCTATGGGGGCATGCCGCATTTAGGAAGCCCCTATGGTGCCAGGACAGCAAAAAAAAAACACATGGCATACCATTTTGAAAACTAGACCCCTCGGGGAACGTAACAAGGGGTTAAGTGAACCTTTATACCCCACAGGTGTTTCATGACTTTTGTATATGTAAAAAAAAATTTTTTTTTTACCTAAAATGCCTGTTTTCCCAAAAATTTTACATTTTTAAAAAAGGTAATAGCAGAAAATATCCGCCAAAATTTGAAGCCCAATTTCTCCCGAGTACGGCGATACCCCATATGGGGGTGAAAAGTGCTCTGCTGGCGCACTACAGGTCTCAGAAGAGAAGGAGTCACATTTGGCTTTTTGAAAGCAAATTTTGCTATGGGGGCATGCCGCATTTAGGAAGCCCTTATGGTGCCAGGACAGCAAAAAAAAAACACATGGCATACCATTTTGGAAACTAGACCCCTCGGGGAACGTAACAAGGGGTTAAGTGAACCTTTATACCCCACAGGTGTTTCATGACTTTTGTATATGTAAAAAAAAAAAATTTTTTTTACCTAAAATGCCTGTTTTCCCCAAAATTTTACATTTTTAAAAAGGGTAATAGCAGAAAATATCTGCCAAAATTTGAAGCCCAATTTCTCCCGAGTACGGCGATACCCCATATGTGTCCCTAAACTGTTGCCTTGAAATACGACAGGGCTCCAAAGTGAGAGCGCCATGCGCATTTGAGGCCTAAATTAGGGACTTGCATAGGGGTGGACATAGGGGTATTCTACGCCAGTGATTCCCAAACAGGGTGCCTCCAGCTGTTGTAAAACTCCCAGCATGCCTGGACAGTCAGTGGCTATCTGGCAATACTGGGAGTAGTTGTTTTGCAACAGCTGGAGGCTCCGTTCTGGAAACAGTGGCGTACCAGACGTTTTTCATTTTTATTGGGGAGGGGAGGGGTGCTGTGTATGGGTATGTGTATATGTAGTGTTTTTTACTTTTTATTTTATTTTGTGGTAGTGTAGTGTAGTGTTTTTAGGGTACAGTCGCACGGGCGGGGAGTTCACAGTAGTTTCTCGCTGGCAGTTTGAGCAGCGGCAGAAAATTTGCTGCAGCTCAAACTTGCAGCTGGATACTTACTGTAATCCTCCGCCCATGTGAGTGTACCCTGTACATTCACATTGGGGGGGGGGGAACATCCAGCTGTTGCAAAACTACAACTCCCAGCATGGACGGTCTATCAGTGCATGCTGGGAGTTGTAGTTTTGCAACAGCTGGAGACACACAGGTTGTGAAACACCGAGTTTGGTAACAAACTCAGTGTTTTGCAACCAGTGTGCCTTCAGCTGTTGCAAAAGCTACAACCCCCAGCATGTACGGACAGCGGAAGGGCATGCTGGGTCTTGTAGTTATGCAACAGCCGGAGGCATACTACATTGGCTGGGGATGCTGGGGATTGTAGTTATGCAACAGCTGGAGACACACTGGTTTACTACTTAACTCAGTGTGCCTTCAGCTGTTGCAAAACCACAACTCTCAGCAGTCACCGACAGCCAACGGGCATGCTGGGAGTTGTAGTTATGCAACCACCAGATGCACCACTACAACTCCCAGCATGCACTTGAGCTTTTTGTGCAAGCTGGGAGTTGTAGTTACCCAACAGCTGAAGGTACACTTTTCCATAGAAAGAATGTGCCTCCAGCTGTTGCAAAACTACAAGTCCCACCATGCCCATAAGGGCATGCTGGGAGTTGTGGTGGTCTGCCTCCTGCTGTTGTATAACTACAGCTCCCAGCATGCCCTTGTTGCATGCTGGGAGCTGTTGCTAAGCAACAGCAGGAGGCTGTCACTCACCTCCAATGATCCACACAGGACTGTCCCTCGCCGCCGCCGTCGTCGCTCCTGGGGCCCCGATCCCAACAGGGACGCCGGGGATCGGGGTCCCCAGCACCGGGGGTCGTCTTCCCGCACCCGCTCACGTCCTCCGGAAGAGGGGCGGAGCGGGTTGCGGGAGTGACACCCGCAGCAGGCGCCCTGATTGGTCGGCCGGTAATCCGGCCGACGAATCAGGGCGATCGTGAGGTGGCACCAGTGCCACCTCACTTCTGCAGGCTCTGGCTGTTCGGGGCCGTCTCTGACGGCCCCGATCAGCCAGTAATTCTGGGTCATCGGGTCACTGGAGACCCGATTGACCCGGAATCCGCCGCAGATCGCTGGACTGAATTGTCCAGCGATCTGCGGCAATCGCCGACATGGGGGGACATAATGACCCCCCTGGGCGATATGCCGGGATGCCTGCTGAACGATTTCAGCAGGCATCCGGCTCCGGCTCCCCTCCGGCTAGCGGTGGGGGCCGGAAATGCTCAGGGCGTATCCATACGCCCTCGGTCCTTAAGGACTTGGAAACGGGGGCGTATGGATACGCCCTATGTCCTTAAGGGGTTAATATACCTTTTTCAAGTACGGTGGATAGGCACTCAGTGATTCATACTATCCCCTCTTCAACAGCAACACACCTTTCCACCGCTTTCCGTAAATTGGTGAGGAAACGTCATCTGTTTGACTTGTGGAGGGTATGTAATCCCACCAATAAGGAGTTCACCTTCTTTTCACACCCTCATTCCACTCACTCTAGGATTGACACATTTATAGGGAACTTACTAGGACTTCGACTTGCTAGTAGTGCTAAAAAAAATTCCTATTACATGGTCTGACCATGCCCCAGTGTTCCTAGATTTGAAATCTGCTACCACACCAAGAAAAAACTGCCATTGGAGACTAAATGAGCTATTATTAAAAAAAAGATGAATACAGAGACTCCATAAAATCATGTCTTAAAGACTTTTTTGAGCGGAATGAGGGTAATGTGTCTTCTGATTCTATCCTCTGGGAGGCACATAAAGCGGTTCTCCGGGGACACTGCATATCATTATCTTCCCAGATAAAAAAGAATACCTCTTCTATCTCTAATGACCTTAACAGGAAGTTAAAGAGACTAGAGGAAAGGATGGTAACCCAACCATCTTTGAGAATTTTAAGACAAATTGTACTAATTCGGAATAAGTTAAAAGATATAGAAATTAATCATGTAGAAAGGTTGTTGACCTATACGAGACATACTTATTATAACAAGGCAAACAAACCTCACACTTTGCTAGCCTCCCAGCTAAATTTGCAAAGACTTCAAATGACGCCATTTGCTATTAAGAATCTCCAAGGCCAATTAACTTATGACCCAACGCAAATAGCTAATACTTTTCAGCACTATTATTTAAAATTGTATAACTTACCCTCCCAATTGCCTTCTGACCAATCTGTCAGAGATTCTTTGCTAAAAGATTACCTTGATTCCTGTGGCCTCCCTAAACTTACAAATTTAGAATTATCCTCATTAAACCAAAATTTTTCTCAAGAAGAAGTATTGGATACTATAAACGAATTGCCCAATGGCAAATCCCCCGGCCCAGATGGCCTTCCATATTCCTATTACAAAACTTTTTCTGAGATATTAATTCCTCATATCATTCCTCTTTTTAACTCCTTTCTTGGAGAAACCCCTATACCCACCACCATGCTAGAGTCATATATAACTGTAATACCTAAATCAGGGAAGGACTCATCGGAATGCGGAAGCTAGAGGCCGATTTCGTTACTTAATTCAGATTTGAAATTATTTACGAAACTACTGGCCAATAGACTTAGTGTGATTCTTCCAAATTTTATTGACAAAGATCAGGTGGGATTTCTCCTTCATAGGCAAGCTGGAGAAAATACAAGACGTGCGGTTGACCTTATTGATGTAATACATAAGTCCAAATCTTCTGCACTTCTACTAAGCCTAGATGCCGAAAAGGCATTTGATCGCCTCAGCTGGCCTTTTATGATGAACTACCTGCTCGCCTATCGGGTCTCTGGTCCATTTATGAAGGCGATCTCACACTTATATTTCACCTCTTCTGCACAGATTAGATTCCCAAATGCCACCTCTCAAAAAATTCAGATTCGGAATGGGACAAGACAGGGGTGCCCTTTGTCCCCCTTGCTTTTCGTTTTATGCATCGAACCTCTAGCAGCCCTTATACGTAAAAACCCAGATATAACAGGAGTTAAGGTCAAATATAAAGAATATAAAATATCACTATTTGCGGACGACGTACTATTGACCATTACTAATCCTCTAACTTCACTACCCTCCCTTCATCCTATAATCAACACATATGGTCGAATGTCAGGATATAAGATCAATAAAACTAAAACAGAGGCACTTCCCATTAACATTCCCGATAGACAACTTTCCCTACTTCAATCAGAATATTCATATAAATGACAGGTCTCTTCACTTACTTATTTAGGTATATGTCTTACCTCCAAATACTCAGCTTTATATAAACTCAACTTTCCACAGTTTTTCAGGGAGATTGAAACTCAATTAACAAAGTGGTCTACACTCCCTCTGTCACTTATGGGGAGGATCTCAATGGTTAAGATGTCAGTCCTGCCCAAATTTTTGTATTTATTAGAAACTCTACCAGTATTGATCCCTGATAGGGCTCTGAAAAAATGTCAATCCTCCATACTTAAATTCATTTGGAAGGGGGGTCGACATAGGTTGGCTGTATCTGTTTTAACAGCGAAAAGAAATTATGGTGGTCTGGCTTTGCCGGATGTTTACCAATATTATTACTCAACACATCTCATAGCGATTCCCTCATGGTCACACTTTTTAGCATATAATAAATGGACAGATGTGGAGAAGCTGCGGTCGGCCCCCATTCATTTATGTGCCCTAATTTGTAGCCCTGACCCTTCTATCCTTTCAAGAAACCTACTTGGTCCTATGAGAGCAACTTTGAAGGTTTGGGAATTAGCATAAACAAATATCCTCTAAAATCGGCTATCTCACTATTGACTCCTTTCATATTCAATCCTTCCTTCCCTAATAGTAACAATATAGATAAGATATCCCCTTGGGTGAATGCTAAACTGTTTCACCTAGCAGATTTAATAGACCCTATTAGGAGGACGTTTCTTCCCTTTCATATCCTAAGAGAAAAACACCACCTTCCTAGTTCTGCTAGTAGATTTTATCAAGACATTTTGCTTCACTCAGGTCTGCCGGCTAGATATGTCCCAGTTTCTAAACCAACTCTTTTTGAGACACAATGTAGGGGAGATGTTTCTACAAAGGGACTAATCTCAACAATTTATAACATTCTAAACTCCCTCACTTATCAAGACAATCCAAAACATAATTATATGAAGAAATGGGAAGACTACCTAGGGAGCCCACTTCCCCTGTCTACTTGGCGGAGTATTTGGGTTCAGGCTGCGAAATCCTCCTCTTGCATAACGCACAAAGAGAATCAATACAAGATTATTTTTCATTGGTATCACACACCCGATGTGCTGAACCGTTTTTATCCACAGACATCATCTAGATGTTGGCGGTGCAGCTTGGACTCAGGGACTTTACCACATATATTTTGGAATTGTCAATCCCTTCGCCATTATTGGCAGGAAGTCCAATCTCTGGTAGCGAAAACTGTAGGGATGTTTATTCCCCCATGTCCTCTCACCTATATATTAAACGTCCCACCTCCAGGTATTAGAAAAAATAAATTTAGGCTTTTACATTACATACTTAATGCTGCAAAATGCTTATTGGCCCAAAAAGGGAAAAAACCTGAAACTCCATCAGTACAATCACTTACCGATAGAATCCTGGAGGTCAAACAAATGGAATATTTATCAGCGATCTCTGAAAATAGACTTTCCCACTTTAATAATATATGGAAGGATTGGGATGACTATATGGAGAATATCACCCATCGATGATACAGAGAAGGTCTGAACATAATTGCATGAGCTTGCTTATACTCTTTATACTTGTATTTAGAGATTCTCTAGTTATCTGTTTTTCTAATCATTCTTCTTTTTTTTCTCTCTTCTTTTATCCCCTTTTCTCTCTTTTCCCCACATCTTTAGTTAAAATATGTCATATTATAATACTTTTACTCGCAATTCACTGTAAATATTGTTAAAGTTGATACAGAGAAATACATTCCTATATGCATATACATAATGCCCTTCATTAACGATATAGGAATTACTGGTTAAATTACAGGAGTACCTTCAATAATTTTGTTATGCATTGTCACATATGAACCTCACCATTTCTCATCGGGATATGGGCAGTTTTCTTTACTATTGTAATTTGATATGTACTTATGTGAAACTGAAATTCATGAGTACAAGAAATGCTTAGGTGAATTATATTATTAGAGGACAAACGAGTTACTGAACCAATAGTGTAAAAAGGGGAGGCAGTCCTGCTAGGCTAGGTCAGAGTAAAAGATATAAGGTCAAAAATTAGAAGAAAGAGAGAGAGAAAAAAGAAAACGTGTCTAAAATAGCATAAAATGATAACATTTATTTGGAAAAATGATGTGAGGTCTGCGGCAGGGCCCTTGTCGCAGACTGGTCACTAGATAAAATGGTTACAATGGTATAAAATGCTAAAAATATAAAATATACACAGTGGTATTGCACTTCACTAATTGGACAATGAGACAATGAAAGTGGGGCAATGGGACAGTGCAAACAGTATCTGTTTAGTTAAACTGTAAAGTCATATTATAAGAGCCAAGATTAATCCAGATGAAAGTACATAGCAAAAAAGTTGATAATCCAATAAGGCAAATTTTCGGTAGCTCTGGAGCCTCCCAGATTTGGGCCCACTATAAACGTTTTTAGGTGCAGAGATACAGGCGATGCCCCCTCTACCCCGACGGCACGGGGACTGAATGCAAGAGGGCAATCACTATACAGTTCAGGCACTTAGTGCCTCTTACCGGCTACAGTGTGCACAGCCAGGTGAGTGCAGCTGTGCTTGCGATCCGGATACACGTCCCTCTGTCCCGGCGGCACGGGAGAAATGTAGGAGGGGTGATATGATCCGGTGCTGGGGGTTGGAGATGATGGCTGGGAAGCAGCGTGTGGCAGCGCTGTGAAGCCTAGCGGTCGTAGCAGCGTATGGCAACGCTAGAGGTATCCTCTCTACCCCGATGGCACGGGGAGCAGGTGAGAGAGTAGGTGAGGACCGGCAATGCGGTAACGATTGTCTCAGATGATGTGCAGGGTTGTCTTAACACCAGACGCGTTTCGGGGAACTGCGTCCCCGAAACAGAGGGACGTGTATCCGGATCGCAAGCACAGCTGCACTCACCTGAGTTTAACTAAACAGATACTGTTTGCACTGTCCCATTGCCCCACTTTCATTGTCTCATTGTCCAATTAGTGAAGTGCAATACCACTGTGTATATTTTATATTTTTAGCAATTTATACCATTGTAACCATTTTATCTAGTGACCAGTCTGCGACAAGGGCCCTGCCGCAGACCTCACATCATTTTTCCAAATAAATGTTATCATTTTATGCTATTTTAGACACATTTTCTTTTTTCTCTCTCTCTTTCTTCTAATTTTTGACCTTATATCTTTTACTCTGACCTAGCCTAGCAGGACTGCCTCCCCTTTTTACACTATTAGTACTCTTTCTTGGCACATGGGTATGTGCAACGCAGTATCCTCGGTATAGGTTTTCTCTTTTTACGTTGAGCTCCCACATTTTTTTAATAGAGTTCCGGAACCAAATTAAGAGAATAATGAAATGTTTTCTTTTTTCTTGTATATGTCTTCGAAATATGTTTTTTCTTTTTTCTGAATGTCATATTGTAAAATTATTTACAAAATATATAAATAAACAGTTATATATAAAAAAAAAAAAGCAGGTGTGTTGGCATTTATGGCCTTTAAATCCTTAAGGACTGAGGGCGTACCTGTACGCTCTGAGTCCACTCCCTTCTATAACGTGGGGGTACAGCGTGGTCGGGCCTAGCCTCTAACAGCAACTGGGACCCGTGGCTAATAGCGCACGGTACTGATCGTGGTGCCGCGCGCTATTAACCGTTTAGACGCGACGTTCAAAGTTGATTACCGCGTCTAAAGTAAAACTAAAATGCTGCCGGTTAGCTGAGGGGGCTGTTCGGGATCGCCGCAACGAAATCATGGCATCCCAAACAACTGTAGGGCACGAGGAGGGTCTCCTTACCTGCCTCGTGGTGTCCAATCACCGAATGACTGCTCAGTCCAAATTATAAAAATATATCATTAATTAAACCGCACGGTCAATGGCGTATGCCAAAATAATTCCAAAATCCAAAATAGCGTATTTTTGGTCACTTTCTATACCATGAAAAAATGAATAAAAAGCAATCAAAAAGTTTGATCAATACAAAAATGGTACCGATAAAAACTTCAGATCATGGCGCAAAAAAATTGGCCCTCATACCGCCCCATACGCGGAAAAATTTAAAAGTTATAGGGGTCAGAAGATGACAATTTTAAACGTATAAATTTTCCTACATGTAGTTATGATTTTTTCCAGAATTACGACAAAATCAAACCTATATAAGTAGGGCATCATTTTAATTATATGGACTTAAAGAATAAAGATAAGGTGTCAGTTTTACCGAAAAATTTACTGCTTAGAAAGGGAAGCCCCCAAAATATTACAAAATGGCGTTTTTTCTTCAATTTTGTCACACAGTGCTTTTTTTTTCTGTTTCGCCATAGATTTTGGGGTAAAATGACTGATGTCGTTACAAGGTAGAATTGGTGGCGCAAAAAATAAGACATATGGATTTTTAGGTGCAAAATTGAAAGGGTTATGATTTTTAAAAGGTAAGGAGAAAAAAACGAAAGTGCAAAATTGGAAAATCGCTCGGTCCTTAAGGGGTTAACACTAATTGGCCCCTATAAGTTTAACAGGAAAAAACGTACAACAGCTGAGGGCATATATTTTACACTTATTATAGGAAAATACGCCCCAGTACGGTTACACCTGAATAAGGCGTTAAAAGTAAGTGGGTAGGTATTGATGGCCTTTAAAGGGGTACTGAGGTGGAAAACTTTTTTTTTAACAGATTTGTAAATTACTTCTATTAAAAAATCTTAATCCTTTCAGTACTTTTTAGCAGCTGTTTGCTACAGAGGAAAATCTTTATTTTTTTAAATACATTTTTTGTGTTGTCCACAGTGCTCTCTGCTGACACTTGATGCCCATATCAGGAACTGTCCAGAGCAGGAGAAGATCCCTATAGCAAACCTATGCCACTCTGAACAGTTCCTGACGTGGACAGATGTGTCCGCAGAGAGCACTGTGGACAAGACAAAAAATAAATTCAAAAAGAAAAGAATTTCCTCTGTAGCATACAGCGGCTAAAAAGTACTGGAAGGGTAAAGATTTTTAAATAGAAGTAATGTACAAATCTACTTAACTTTCTGGCACCAGTTCATTTAAAAAAAAAGTTTTCAACCGGAGTACCCTTTTAACTACATTACCATCATTATAACTGAATAATGGGGGTTATTTAGCGCTCATTAGCGTTAATTAACTCTTTACTTGCTGGACTGGCACATAGCATTCAGCTCAGCAAGAAACAACTTTTGACAGGTCAACCAGAAATGTCAAAAGTTATTGATCGCAGCAGATCTAACTTTGATCCTGGGAAGGCCTGGGAAGCAGGGGGCATAGCATTGAGGTCTCTGGCTGACAGAGACACCTGCTGACTGGAGAGCTGAGTACAATGTCGCCTGCTTCCCTGGCCTGTAAATAAGGATCGCAGAAGATCTCAGGAGTGAAACGCAATGCAATCAAAAACTTTTGACATGTCTGATTGACTGTCCAAAGTTGTTTTTTTTACTACTGCAGCCCTAACTCATTGTGGACTGAACAAATAATGCTCAGCCCAGCAAGAGTTAAAGAGGTACTCCACTTGAAAAAAATTTTTTTTTAAATCAACTGGTGCCAAAAAGTTAAACAGATTTGTAAATGACATCTATTAAAAAAAATCTTAATCCTTCCAGTACTTATCAGCTCCTGTATGCTCCACGGGAAGTTATTTTTTTTAATTTCCTTTCTGTCTGACCACAGTGCTCTCTGCTGACACCTCTGTCCATTTTAGGAATTGTTTTCTATGGGGATTTGCTCCTGCTCTGGACAGTTCCTAAAATGGACAGAGGTGTCAGTGGAGAGCTGGCATCAGTTGATTAAATTTTTTTTTTCAGTGGAGTACCCCTTTAAACCATTAACTGTGCTTGCAGCTGTCTAGCAGCAGGCACAGCTGAGATTCAACATGCTTGAAAGTTCTGTGAGTCTTGAACTCCTCGAAATTTGGATCAACTCAGGCTTTGGGGGGCTCAGCTCGCTCAACTATACTTCTGACTATCTACCTACTGTATATAACTGCCTACCTGGCTACCTAGCTAGCAGATACCTGGCTAGCTACCCACCTATGTACCAAACTGCATATCTTCATAGCTACTTACCTACATACCTAGCAACTTAGCTACTTGGCTACTTACTTACTTAACTACTAACATATCTAGCTACCTACCTACTTATCAAAGGCTACCTGGCTACCTATTCACTTACCTGCGTAGCTAGCTACCTACTTACTTTTAGCTACCCTATTAAAAAAATATTGTATTGAACACCTAAGAAGCTAATAGAATAAAATTGTCTTTGACATTGTAATAATACAACTCACCTGTGTGTACCCAAAAATGTTTAATATTCGTGCTAAGTGTAAAGATATTTCTGGACTCATATCTCCAATAACACCGACTAAGTCATACAACTTCTCACAATTGTAATTAGGAATAATGTCTCCAAAACCAGAAAGAATCGGCAGAACATTGTTTATAGCGTTATTCACATTGTTACATGAGTCATACACATGGTATCCCAGGGTCATATTTGGTAAAATATCTGGATTCTTGTTAATCTCAGTAATAGCAAAAATAAAAGCCATGAGATATCTGTAGAAACGAGGCAAAGGCCTGCAGGAAGTAAAATGAAAATAAAAAAGGCTTTTAAATGAGTATGTCAAATTCATATGAAAAATACCACAGCATTGGACTGTTTAGCTTTATCAGAATAACATTTGGCTCAGTTTAAAGGTCACCCTATTAAACTATTAGCAAACAAAGTTTGTGCAGACATCCTACTATGTCAGGGTAGGGATCAATGCAGACCTGAGCTAGCCCCAAACTGCTGTTCCTACCTACTTGGATGATCCATCCTAAATGGCAGTCCCCAACTTTACTGCTGTCCCTACACTGGACTAGTGTTGAGTGGCATAGGCCATATTCGAATTCGCGAATATTTGCGAATATATGGACGAATATTCGTCATATATTCGCGAATATTCGCATATTCGTTATATTCTCGTTTTATTTTCGCATATGCGAACATTCGCGTATGCGAAAATTAACATATGTGGATATTAGCATCTACAAAATTAGTATGCGTGAAAATCCGCATATGCGAAAATTAGCATATGCTAATTTTCGCATATGCGAATTCTCGCACGCCAGTCTCACACAGTAGTATTACAGCCTTCTTTACACCACACAAGCTGGAAGCAGAGAGGGGGGATCACTGTGATGTGTACTGTGAAAAAAAAAAAAACGAATATTCGTAATTACGAATATATAGCGCTATATTCGCGAAATTCGCGAATTCGCGAATATGCGATATTCGCGAATAATATTCGAATTGCGAATATTCGTGAGCAACACTACACTGGACTGAAAGTGCAAAGAGCGTCAGAGAAGCCAGGTCAGCAACACATGGGGAGATAAAGTAGAAAAAAGGCAGAAAAAGGCTCAACCAGAAACCAGCCAGAGGGGGAAAAAAAAACATCATAGTAGAAAATCAAAATCAGAGTCAAGCAAGCAAGGGTCAGACCAGGAGTAAAGGGTAGCAGTTTGGTACAGGGCTTTAGAGCTCTAAGGCAGTATTTTGAGGCTTATTTCATGATTTCTATCAGTTGTCATCACTATTAACCCATAGAGGACACAGGTTGCACAGGAACTCCCTGTTTCCTGCCTCCAGCTGCTGTTGAACTCACAGCATGAATGGACAGTCAGTGGCTGTCCGGAAATGCTGGGAGTTGTTGTTTTGAAAAAGCTGGAGGCTCCGTTTTGGAAACACTGCCGTACGATCCATTTTTATTGGGGGGGGGGGGGACAGTGTAAGAAGGTGTATATGTAGTCTTTTACCTTTTATTTTGTGTAGTGTAGTGTTTTTAGGGTACAATCGCACTGGGGGGGTTTACATTGAGTTTCCCGCTAGGAGTTTGCGCTGCAGCTGAAAATTTGCCGCAGCTCAAACTTGAAGCAGGAAACTCACATGGGGGGGGGGGGGGGCAAACCTCCAGCTGTTTCAAAACTACAACTCCCAGCATGCACTGACAGACTGTGCATGCTGGGAGTTGTATTTTTGCAGCAGCTGGAGGCACACTGGTTTGAAAACCTTCAGTTAGGTTCTGTTACCTTTCTCAGTATTTTCCAACCAGTGTGCCTCCAGCTGGTGCAAAACTACAACTACCAGCATGTACTGATCGCGGAAGGGCATGCTGGGAGATGTAGTTATGCAACAGCTGGAAGTACACAAATATAACTCCCAACATGCCGAGACAGCTGTTTGCTGTTTTGGCATGCTGGTAGTTTAAGTTTTGCAATATCTGAAGGACCACAGTTTAGAGACCACTGCACAGTGATCTCCAAACTGTAGCCCTCCAGATGTTGCAAAACTACAAATCCCAGCATGCCTACACAGCAAACAGGTGTCTGGGCATGCTGGGAGTTGTAACTTTTCAAAATCTGGTGGTAGTGGTCTCCAAACTGTAGCCCTCCAGATGTTGCTAGGCAGCTACTCACTGTCTTCCGTAGGATCGCCGCACCAAGGAGCCGCTTCGCCGTTCTCTGCCTCCCGCCGCCGATCGCCGATGGTAAGTGGACCTCTGGCGCCAGACACCATCTGTTCCCCTGTTCTGCCTGGACTACTGTGGGTGGGCAGAATGGGGAAACCCACAGGTACGCCCTTGGTCCTTAAGTACCTGGGCGTCAGGGCGTACCCATACACCTGTGGTCCTTAGAGGGTTAAAATACTATGTTATTTATCCCATATGGTGAAAGGTTTAAACATAAATTGCAGACCTTAAATTGCTGATTTAAATGGGTACTCCAATGGAAAACAATTTATTTTAACCTCTTAAGGACCAAGGACGTACCAGTACGTCCTGAATCCGCTCCCGCTCTATAATGCGGAGCCACTAGCAAAGGCCGGGACCCGTGGCTAATAGCGCACAGCACTGATCGCGGTGCCACGCGCTATTAACCCTTTAGACGCTGCATTCAAAGTTGATCTAAAGTGAAACTAAACTACCCCCAGCTAGCTAAGCGGGCTGTTCGGGATCACCGTGGTGAAATTGCGGCATCCCGAACAGCTGTAGGACAGAAGGAGGTCCCCTTACCTGCCTCCAGTTGTCCAATCGCCGAATGACTGCTCAGTGCCTCGAATCCAAGCATCGACCATTGATTTCTTAAAGATCATTTAACCCCTTCCCTAATATTGATTGTAGATTTTTGGGTAAAATTACTGATGTCATTACAAAGCATCACATGAATATTTAGGTGCAAAATTGAAAGAGTTATGATTTTTTAAAGGTAAGGGGGAAAGAATGAAAGTGAAAAAACGGAAAAAAAACCCTGGTCCTTAAGGGGTTCAATCTACTGGTGCCAGAAAGTTATACATATTTGTAAATTACTTCTATTAAAAATATCTTAATCTTTCCAGTATTTAGCTGCTGCTGTATACTACAGAGAAAGTTCTTTTCTTTTTGAATCTCCTTTCTGTCTGACGACAATGCTCTCTGCTGACATTTCTGTCCATGTCAAGAACTGTTCAGCGCAGGAGCAAATCCCCATAGCAAACCTATTCTGCTCTGGAAAGTTCCTGACATGGACAGAGGTGTCAGCAGGGAGCACCGTGGGTAGACAGAAAATACATTTGAAAATAACTTTCTCTGTAGTATACAGCAGCTAATAAGTACTAAAAGGATTAAGATTTTTTAATAGAAGTAATTTACAAATCTGTATAACTTTCTGACACCAGTTGATCTAAAATATTTTTTTCCACCAGAGTACCCCGTTAAGGTCCCATCACATCCAAGAAAAAAAAATAAAAAACTTATCAAAAATTCACGTATATGCAAAAGTGGTACATATAAAAACTATGGATCACAGTGCAAAAAATCAGTCCTCATACAGCCCCGTATATGGAAAAAATGAAAAAGTTATAGGAGTCAGAAGAGGACAATTTTAAACATACTTATTTTGTTAAAAAAGTTTGAGGCTTTTTTAAACAGTACAATAGTAGAAAAGCTGTAAACAAGGGTATCATTTTAGTCCTATTGACCAACAGAATAAAGAGAACATGTAATTTTTACCATAAAGTGCACTGTGTAAAAACTGAAACCACCAAAACTTGCAAAATTGTGGGTTTCTTATCAATTTCCTACCATAAGTAATAATTTTTTTTGTTATACCGTAGATTTTATGGTAAAATAGAAGTCATTACAAAGAATTAGCCCTCATGTGGGTTATCAGTCGCTTAGCTCTTCCTGCCTATAGATTACATTATCATGGTTCACTTTAAAATGGCGAATAGAAATGCAAAATGAACTTACATGTTACAATAGGATAAAAAATGTCTCAGCTTACTGCTAAAAATGTTTGCATAGAAACTGACAGTAAATATCCCCCCGATGATCAGGTCTCCATCCTGCACATATCTGGCATTTAATAAAGTTTTTCTCTTCCTCATAAAACATTGTTGACTGGAGCTTACATTCTGGCACTGAGCTGATGAAATTATACAAATATATAAAATAATAAAGAGAGATTTACCGATCATTCCTGAATTATAAAGTATTGGGTTCAATTATCTTCAATGGAAAGATGCAGCACAGATCATAACTCAGCCCCAGTGTAGCTGATGTTATGTGAAGTGTTCAGCCTTGAGAAGTCTTATATAGTCTGAGCAGTGGAGGGGAGACAGATTTATCCAGATTCTCTTGTTTAGTTGCTTTTTATTTACTTTATTTATTTTGCTAAAAATGATGGCTCATACAGCAAGAGAAAATGTAATGAAAACTTATCATGTAATTATGCATTACAGTATATCAGTATTCGAGATGAGTGAATTTCTGAAAAATTAGATTCGACCGATTCGCCGAATTTTCTGAAAAAATTCGTTTTGGACCGAATTTATTTGTGTCGAATTGCTATTTCTGGCCTATAGAGAGGCTCAATAGGGGTGTAGAACACTTTGCCTTGTACTAACTTGCATAGGGAGTGTGCTGTGTTAGTAAAATAATACTGTTATTCAGTATGATATGCAGATTACAGGCGTTGCCATTAGAATCAATGCCGCAGAGCGTCTGGATGTGGCAGATTTTTTATGTACATTAAATTTTATTTAATTTGAATTTATCTGATTTTTTTGATTTCCCATTCTGGTGAGCATCAAGCTGGTGGTCCTCCGCCAGGTTAAATACCACCTGTTCCAGCCCCTGCCTCTCAGACACTGTGAAAGTGTGAATGTTTCATTCAATCTGTTATGGTTCATTGTTATCGGTCAAAGCTGTTTCATTAGATTCTTGTGATAATTCCACAGGAAGAATGACGTAGATGACCATAGGGCCTCAGTCTTGAAAAGATGACATACATTTTTTTAAATTTAAGATTTATATCCGATTCCAGTCAGAACCAAAAGAGTTAAAAGGTTTTGACAGTTTTTTTTGTTTGTTTTGGTTACCAGGTTATGCTTAGCTGTCTGACTGGTCAGCTGACCTTTTGATTAGAGCATCTCCTTTGGTTGACTATGGCCCCCACCTCACTAAACACCCGCTCTGATAGCACACTACTGGCCAGGCAGGATAGCTTTTGCAGGGCAAACTCTCCTAGTTTCAGCCACAAATCAAGTTTGGCTGCCCAAAAGTCCAGCAGATTTTCAAGGTGTGTTGGCATGGGCATGTCAAGGTATGCCACCGCCTGCTGGTTCAGGTCCTGCTCCGTGTCTACCTGCTGCTATTGAGTTGCTTCACTGTGCGGGTGAAGAAAGCTACTCATCAGCGACTGTAGACTCAGGCTGCTGCTAATGGAGCTGGTACTGCTCCTGCCACCCTACCCCTCCCCAGCAGCCATGGCAGTGGAAGGTGAGTACAGAGGGCCTGCGAGAGGATGGACGATGGCACAGATAGGCATTGTTCAACTGACTACGTAAGATGTCTCTGTAGTAGGTCCGTTTGTCCTCCCTCTCAGTGGGTGAAAGAAAGCTCCCCATTTTGTGTCTGTAGTGAAGGTCCAATAAGGTGGAGGGTCAGAATGGTGACAATTCGGTGGTCATTATGTAAGCAAGTGAGCATGCTTCGTGCCATTTGTGCATGTGACTGGGAGTAACTCCCTGTATCTATCTCTAATGCATGCTGCCACGATGTGTCTGGGTCCTCTGTTTTGCCTTCCTTATAACCCTAAAGCTCCTCTAGCTGCTCCTGCTCCTCCTCTCCTGTCAGATGACTAGAAAAGCTGCCCATCTCGCGAAACCTAAACTGTGCTCCCATGTGCCCCTCCTCCTCCAGTTCAGCCTCCACAGGGCCATGTGGCCATGAGATGTAAGCGCCACGTCTCCAGTGCCCTTAACAGCCATCGTTTCAACACGTGTTGTAGAAGATGAAGCAGTGGAATGACGTTGTTCATCCCATAACCCTGGCGAATGACTAATAATGTGAATTCCTCAAAGGGCCTGAGCAAACGGCAGGTGTCACGTATGAGCTGCCTATGGTTGACATTGAAGTTACACAGGAGAGTTCCCCTATCGGCTTGAATCATCAAGAAATAGGTGATGGCTTTTCTCTGTTCGTATAGTCGGTCCAATGAGTGGGCGCATACTTGTGTCTCTTGGACATGGCTTCGCCGATAGATTGCGGGTGAAATTACTGACTCGAAGTAGGAGTAGCAGGAGCATCTAAAGTGACAGAAGGAGGGTATGACACACAGCTCCCTTTGGCTGAGGAACAGGGAGCGGCATGCCACTGGGTGATGCAGCAGCCTGGACCACAACCTCAGAGCCACGGTTTTCCCAGGCTGCTTTATGGTGATGCTGCATATGTTGACGCAGGGCCGTGGTGCCAACATTGGGAAACTGGCCAAGCTTCACATTCTGCTGACACATCTTTCATGTGGCCAGGTTAACATCCTCCGGATGCCACACCACAGAGTAGCTGATTTTCCCACCAACAGTCCACACTGATTGACTGCTACAGCTGCCGACTCCAGGAACCCCTCTTCCACTACCTCCCTGGAAAGTAGGCTGCTGTGAAGCAAGTGGTCTACCCCGGGCACGTTTGGCTTCAGACTTTCCACTTCTGCCACCATGCTGACTGCCAACCATGCTACCACCTTGCTGGCTCAGCTGCTGCCTCACAGGCAACCTGCAACCTTCTTCTCCTGATGATGATGAAGCCCCTTCTGCACCCGGCTCCAAAATGTGATCAGCTTCATCATCATCGAGTTGTGTCTGTGCGTCACTGATGTCCCTCTCAGGTTCCTCAACAGTATCTGTTTCTCGCAACACCACCCCCCATGCCACTCTCCTCATCACTACTTGCCCGCCTAGCGGAGAATGCAGCGAATGTCTCCAACCCTGGGCAGGCTTGGCAGTAGCTGCTGACTGTCCTCTAGATCATCCTCACTAAATAGTGGAGGTGATCCCACAGCCTAAGATACTTCTGTGGGTGAGGGAACAGCATAGGACAGAGGCAATGGGAGGATAGGGACTGCTCCCGTGCCAGGCCAACTGAGGGTTGTGTCTGAGAAACCTACCGACTGCTGGCTCGGGGTGTCAGATGTCACTTGTGATGAAGTGGATGACCTTGTAAATCAATCGATGACGGCAGATGGGTTGCTGGTCGAGACACGACTGCTAGCTGATACCGGGAGTTCAGACCTCTCGCTGGGACTCCTGCTGCCACTCGCCCCTAGTCTGCTGTAACCTTTGCCTGATGAATTTATGCCTAGGCCACTCCTGGCACTTCTCTGCCTGACATACTTAGTGCGCATATGAGAGGAGTACAATACGCTCCACTACGTACAAACAGTATTTGTGTACAACACCAGAAGGTAGTACACCACTTAGACGTACGTAGGTGGTATGCACTTATGAGGGGAGGACAATGTGCTCCAGTACACTTAAAACAGTATTTATGTACAACACCAGCTGGTGTGTACTTTTTGCAGGCCTTTCACAGTATCTTGGCCCTTAAGACTGTAACAGGAACAAAATAGTACACCACTTAGATGTACGTATGTGGAATGCACTTATGAGGGGAGGACAATGTGCTCCAGTACACTTAAAACTGTATTTGTGTAAAACACCAGCTAGTGTGTAATTTTGCCTGCCCTTTCACAGTATCTAGGCCCTTACAGGGGTAATCCACTGGAAAATATTTTTATTAAATCAACTGGTGACAGAAAGTTATACAGATTTGTAAATTACTTCTATTTAAAAATCTTAATCCTTCCAGTACTTCTCAACTGCTTTATGCACCAGAGGAAGTCATTTTCTTTTTGAATTTCCTTTATGTCTGACCACAGTGCTTTCTGCTGACACCTCTGTCCATTTTAGGAACTGTCCGGAGCAGGAGAGGTTTGCTATGGGGATTTGCTCCTGTTCTGGACAGTTCCTAAAATGGACAGAGGTGTCAGCAGAGAGCACTGTGGTCAGACAGCGAAAAAAAATTAAAAAGAAAATAACTTCTTGTGAACATACAGCAGCTGATAAATACTGGAAGGGTTAAGATATTTAAATAGAAGTAATTTACAAATCTATTTATCTTTCTTGCATCAGTTGGATTAAAAATAAAATGTTTTCCAGTGGAGTACCCCTTTAAGACTTTAACAGGAACAAAATACTATACCACTTTGATGTACGTATGTGGTATGCACTTGTTAGGGGAAGACAATGTGCTCCTGTACCCTTAAAACGGTATTTGTGTACAACACCAGCAGGTGTGTACTTTTGCATGGCCTTTCACAGTATCTAGGCCCTTAAGACTTTAACAGGAACAAAATAGTACACCACTTAGATGTATGTATGTGGTATGCAATTATGAGGGGAGGACAATGTGCTCCAGTATACTTAAAACAATATCACTAGACTCTGAAGAAAGAAACTGGCACCACACGTAACTCCTTTTGCAGAAAACAGATATGTCAGCCTAAAAATGGGTACAGGTGTATTCAGATAGCAACGACGGGCAGAATATGTGTGATAGCCTGGGGGATGTAGGGTATGGGGAGCGTAGCTGTGCGGTAACTAAAGGGTGCTTGTTAACACTTGCTATTTGTGATGCCAGGGTGCGGGCTCCTTAATAAGGCTTGTCCTACTGCCACCCTTCCCAAGAGTGAGAGGGAGGTGTATAATAATAGATTGTCCACAACCGGAGAGTTTTCTGAAACAGGATTAACTTTTACTGAAGATTTTCTGCAAGCTTCAATAACAGAACAGTCTCTAAGCATAACAACTGCTTTCCTTGGAGATTGACAAAGGTTGGGACTTTAGCATTTAGAGTCTTTAAGTATTGTTCGCTGTTCCACTGGATTTAGGGGATTTAGTTGCGGTCCAGTAGTCATGCTAACTAGTGTTGCTCACGAATATTCGCAATATGAATTTTATTCGAGAATTTCGCATATTCGCGAATTCGCCAATATTCGCAAATATAGCACTATAAATTCATAATTACGAATATTCGTATTTTTTTGTTTTTTTTTTTCACAGTACACATCACAGTGATCACCCCTCTCTGCTTCCAGCTTCTGTGGTGTAAAGAAGGCTCTAAGACTGGCGAGCGAATTTTCGCACATGCGAAAATTTGCATATGCGAATATTTGCATATGTTAAGTTCGCATATGCGAATTTTCACTTATGGTAATTTTTTATATGCTAATTTTTGCATATGCAAATTTTCGCATACACGAATTTTCGCATATGCGGAAATAAAACGTGAATATTACGAATATGCAAATTTAGCGAATATATGACGAATATTCGTCCATATATTCGCAAAATATTGCGAATTCGAATATGGCCTATGCCGCTCAACACTAATACTAACATTAGCAGGGGTTTAGATTAGAACTCACGGTTTTGTTTCAGCTGAGGCCGTTAGGTTTTCAGGCCTAGCGTGTCTTTGAAAGTTGCGCAGAACCCTCCTGCTAGTCCGGCATCCCCGAGAGCAGCAACCCAAGAGAGCGATAATTGGACACAGCTCCCTTATATGGGCAGGGGCTGGACTAGTGCTAATTGGTCCATACTGATGTCAATCACCATTACAAAGGCTTGTGGGTAACTCGTGACCCAGGGACCTCCAAAGGTCCTCCAACATACCATAGAGGTTATTAACATGATCACATGACTGAAGGTCCTGCGACACTAAACAAGGTAAGTACTATACTATACATTATTATAAAAGATATATTATTATTAAATATATACATGTATTAGCATTAAAGAATTAGACTTGCAGAGAGGCGACTAGGGACTGTCCCACCTGAGGAACCCTACCTGAGTTACTCTGACTTTGGGGACCTCTACACTAGGTACGGTATGTAATACGGTATTGGCACACCATAAACCCCCTTACTTAAGATAAGTCGGCCTCGAGGTCTGTTCCCTAAAACAGAGGGATGAAGTGAAGGTCGGGTACAACATTATAAAGCTACTTAACATTTTCTTTGAGGCACATACATTTGTTTGGGTAAACTCATGAACAGGATTGGTTGGTTCATGAATTTAGTAACAGGATGATATTATTCACATGAGATACATCCTACTTAACATTTTTTCCTAAGCTCACTAGACAATTTAAATATTATTATATATTTTTGCCATGTTAGCTACCTGTTTAGTACGCTGGAAACTTTACTGGCTTGCCTGAGACTTTCTACCAATAAAACTGGCTACTAGGGTCCATTGGCTACACGCTCTTATCCCTAGAACACAACAGATAAACCTTACCTAGGTTACCTTTAATTACGTGTATTACTTTTAGCTTGCAAGAGCACCTACTGGCTAGGCAGGGCATCTCACACACATATAAGAAAGAAGAGAGATAGTGTACATAACAGTGGCAGGAATCGGAAAATGACATTAGCTACAATTCCCAAAACATTTACTTCAGTGTGAGATATTTTTGTTGTTTGTTTGGTGTACTAAGTTTAAGTGAGGCAAGTACACTTAAGTGATTGTTTTTGAAGTACTAAGTGTACTGTACTATATGTAAGGTCAGTCTTAATACCTTAGAAGTAGTTTTCCTTGAGTGGACCTTTGAGAAGGTGTTAGTGATGGGTGACAGAAATGCTATTCCTCAGAGGAGCTGAGGAAGCCACCTACTAGCAACTACTACAACACCTATTATTAAAAAATTTTTATGTACACGTGGATAAGGCAAATTTTCTGTGTACAATGACCATTTCCCTTTAGTCACATTAGTATAAACATTTATTAAACACGCCAACAGGGTTCAGGTGCATTCACCTGATAAATGCAATTTTAGCAAAGAATGTCACGTTACTATTGAGGTATATACACGTAAACAAGCGTGCAAGGATCAGCAGTCCACCTGCACTAAGAATCTAAACTTCACGGCTACCAGCTCTAGCCGGGCACACACTTACGAATCTCCTACCGCTAGGAGTCTCTTGGTCTGAGGACCAGGCACAAAAGCTTGATGGTTACGCTACAACTTGAACAGTCTTAGCATAGTCCTGCTAGGCACACTTCATGAACTGTTGCAGAAAAGTCTGTGAAGACAAAAACAGAAAACAATATGGGTGTCACAGCTCAGATGAAACTCTTGCGATGCAGTCCTGCTCCTTGCCTAGAGCCTCTACCCCTCTCAGGATCACGAGCAGGCAAAGAGTTAATGTGGCTCTCCCACACCACATTAGTAAGGGTAGAGTGTGACATGTAGGATTGAGGCTAACAGTTGGTGCTGGTTGATTCAGCCCCATCTCCTCGTCAGGAGTGGGCCGCAGCACATTCGTCGGTACCTGGTGAGCAGGCCAAACCTCCTCATTGGGAGTAGGCCTTGGTACTTCAGTTGGTACCTGCGGTCGAGGCCAAACCTCCTGGATAGGAGTAGGCCAGGGTACTTTGTTGTAGGTAGAGGGAAGTGACTGCTGCTGTCGTACTTCCTCCTTGGGTTCGTGGGTGGAGGTATCAGTAGCAGGCCATTTCGGCCTCAGCTTGAAGGGGTCCGCTTCTTAATCATCGGAAGGAAAGTACTTGAAAGGCAAATGGGTTGGAGCGGCTGGTCTGGTGACTGCGGCAGCCCACTCTCCTTGCAGGCCCTGGACGGGGTGTACTCCACTATCTAACCCATCTCCAGGGAATGGAACTTCTTGTGGAGATATGGCCTTTGTACAGCTTGCCGGTTTACGAGGGTGGTATAGCCGGTGTGGCAATCAAGAAGGATACCGTAACCTCTGATCTTGTCGAACTTGGCCACTGTTGCTCTATGACGTTCCAAGGGCTTCTCCCCTTCTCGGAGATGGTCCCACATGTGTATGAAGAGTGCCTCCATCTCTTTGGTGTTCTCCTGGTAGCGGATCCTCTCCTGATGAGGCAGATGCACATGCTTGGGGGCATAAAGTTCTCTGAGCTGGGCCTTTAGCTTGTCCATCAAGTCGGCTATTTCGGCCTCCTGATGGTCCCTTTTCTGCTGTGCCTTAGGAACCGGTGGAAGGGGTTTCCCAGGCAGGGGTTGGAGAACATCATGCATGTACTGAATAAAGTCAGGTTCATCCCCAAAGACCCACTGGGGCAATTTTGGTGAGCGCGGTCGTGCATTCTGCAGGGCGGACAAAGGTACTTCTGGCTCAGGGCTATTGGAGGAAGATAAGGCAGCCTCTGATGGTGTGCTTGCAGAGGATTCCTTTGTTGGGATCTCAGCCCACGAGCCCCATGTCCGGTGGTGAGGGGACAGTCTCACAGGTGAAGGAGCTCCATGTGTCCCTGTGGTGTCTCCTGGAGGACTTTCCAGCCAGCCGTCATCATCATTGGGCAGTGGGGGAAGATTGCAGGCCCCCTCTTCATCCAATGACAACCGCTGCAAACAGTCGGCGAGATTGTGGAAAAGTTGGGCTGCGACCGCCGCAACTTTCCGTTGTTCCAGTGCCATCTTGGGGTGCATGCCACTTGGAACGCTACTCTCTTCCATGTCTGTACATTCCGGCTCTCTTTTGTGCAGACTGAAGAGGTCACTGTGCAGGGTTCCCTTTATACTGGGCTTCGCCAAAATGGCTGCCGGCCAGAAGGACGTCATCGGTGCAGTCCCAATTTCTTGTCCCCCCCGGAAACAACAACTGTGATTTCAAGTTCCCTTTCGGCTGCGAAATGCTCACTTGATAGCCATGCCCTGGGGCAGGTTGTGGTGCAGCGCGGGCTTTCTTCGCGGGATAATCTACAATGGGTCCAGGCTATAACTTGATCGGGAACCCCAGCCTTTGGATAAATCCTCATATATTGTACCCCCACTTCTGATAACCGTGATCCAGAGACGCTAAGCCTGGGAAGTTGTCGCCGACCAGAGAACTACAGCGATCCGGACCTGGACTCATTGGTGTGGTCATTGGAGTTGGAGGTATGCGAGGGGAGGATGGATTTGGAAAATAAGAATGATGGTTATAAAAGGATCTAAGTGCTTGTTCCGGATATTCCCCCCTTCCCTCCCTTAGGCTTACAGCAATATCCAGCTAGCAGGGGAGAAGGGATTCTCTTGAAAATATGGCCCCTAAACTTAATGCATGAAGATCTGTCTCCCCCAAAGGAGTTACTGGGGCGGGCAAGATAGACAAATACGTGTAGGCATCCCTAGTATGGTCCAAAACGAGAAGTAATAAAACCTCGCCCACTAAAACGGGAATAGAGAACTCAGGCTCACGGTACTCTATATTGCAAGATATATCTGATGGAGGGGAGGAGGAAACGGGAGGAGGTAAAAAATCTAACATAGAGAAAATCCTTGAAGAAGTCCAGAGGTGTAATCAGTCACTCGCTGACCTCCATATACAAGTCGGATCCTTGGCCTCGGACCTTACTATAATCAGAGACGAGATGAAGAAAATCCGAGACCGCACCAATGCAATTGAAAAGACTCTCCCGGTAGTTGAAAAAGATGTTTCAGTTTTGGTAAAGGACTCCAAAGCATTAAGGAAGGTAGTGGGGGAGCTGAAGATGAAAGTTATTGATCTTGAGGACAGATCGAGAAGGGCCAATATTAGAATGGTGGGGTTCCAAGAGGATGTTGAAAAGGGAGATATTAGGTCCTTTTGCTCCACTTGGTTGAAGGAATTGATTGGGCAACAGGACCTATCTGTTACGTTTGGACTAGAAAGGGTCCATCGGGTCCCTGCTAGGAGGCCCCGCCTGGATCTCCCCCGAGGACTATCATTGCTAAGCTCATCAGCTCTAATGACCGGGATGACCTCTGGCAAGCTCAAGGAGGACAGAAACCTCCCGTGGAGCAGAAGGGAAAATGACCTCTGGCATGAGAGAGGGGCCAGCTTCTCTGCAATGGGTCAAAAGTACTTATATACCCGGACTATGCCAGAGCCACACAAATTAAAAGGGCCTCATTCAGAGACATAAAGAGACGGATGGCGGTAGCTAAAGTTCAGTTCTCATTGTTATTCCCTGCCAAATTACGAGTGCTGTATCAGGAGAAAGTACGTTTTTTTTACGGATTCTATAGGGGCATTGGTTAGATCAGGAAGGGATTAAATGATTGCTTTTAAGAGTTGTTGGCTTGCTCCGGGGGGGATGGACCCTGACGATACAGGTCCGTCCAAACCGAAGTGAGCAGAGAAAGGGTATAATTAATTTTTGATGGGAGGAGAGGGGGGGGAGGGGGTAGGCTGTCGGACGTAGAATAGAGACCGGCTAATGTTAGCGGGTCATGAGTGGGGAAGGGAGAGGGGGAGGGGTCAGCCAGAAGGGGAGAGGGTTTAAAAAAAAAAATTATTAGTTAATACATATGCCCAGTAGGGATAAATTAAAAATATTCTTTTGGAATGTGAGGGGAATGGCGGAGCGATGAAAGAGAGTGGCTATTTTTATAGGGTTCAGAACTATCTGGCCGCCATTGTCTGCCTAGTCGAATCCCATGTTACCAAAGAGTATGAGGGGAAGATCTCCAGACGATGGGCTCAAGTGGAGTTGCACTCCTCGGCCTCCAGTTATTCAGCAGGGGTTTTGGTTTATATACATAGGGCTATTCCTGTTAATATTATTTTAAAAAGAATAGATCAAAGGGGGCAATTTGTGTTTATTCACGCTAAAATTGGTTTAATTAAAATTATAGTTCTCCCCAAGGTATTATATATATTGGGTGCAGCCCCTTGTTGGATTCCTGGGAAATGGTTTGCGGGCTTGGAAGCCCTTATGGGCAGACTTATCTGGGGGAGGGGTAGAGTACGTATGAAATATAATAGTTGAGTTCACTTGGAAGGGGAAGGAGGAGGGGGGTTGCCAGAGTTTAGGTTATATTATTTGGCAAAAAACCTCTAAAACATTAGACAAGGGTGGAGTGAAGCACTTTGGGGGGAATTATTTAAAGCATATAGGGGGCACTATGAGAGTTTTTTTTGAATTTGTTGAAGTAGGCCTCCCAGTAGTGAAGGATTTAGGGCACTTTGCACTGCTAGGGCTTTTTAGGAAAACTTGGCAAGAAGTTAGGAAAATGTGTAATATTAAGGGTAGTATAAGCAACACGATATTATGGAATAATGATCACTTTGAACAATTTAAAGGGTTAGAGAGTGATTTTTGGGAAAGTAAAGGGATTAAATACGTGGCACAGCTTTTTCAGAATGGAAAGATTAAAAGTTTTGAAACACTAAAAGGGGAATATGGATTGAGAAGGGAACATAAATTTTGGTATCTTCAATTAAAAGAAGCCTATAGATACACTGAAATAAAGGACAAATTTAAATTATCTACACATATGGTAGTAGAATATGTGGATATGGGAGGAGGAGGTAAATTAAAACACATATATAGGTTACTGCTTAGAACCATTCGAGTGAAGTTTCAGGAGAGTAAAAAAAGGAGGTGGGAAGAGATACTTGGTCCAATCTCTTGGGAAGTATGGGAAGGTATATTGAAGAATGTCTACACATGTTCTGTAAATAAAAGATATCAAGTCATGCAATTAAGAATAATCTATCAGTTGTATTATTCCCCGACCCAGTTAAAAAAGATAGGTTGGAAGAGTGCAGCTTGTCCTACTATGGGTATGCCCAAAGGTCAAGGAATTGTGGGCTATGATATTTCGGAAAATTGGATACAAACTTAAATTAGATAAAGATTGGTCAGGGATGGAGGTTATCCTTGGAGACATGAGTCAGATTAAGGAAAGTCGAGAATTTCTAAATCATGTGTTTATGCTTGCTAAAGTGGTAGTTCTGAGGGGGCTTTTTGCAAGTAGGGGCCCAAGTGTAACTGAATGGGAGGGACTAGTCCAAAAAACTTGCAAATATGAGGAATTGAGAGTTGTAGGTCTAAAAAAAGATTAAACGGTTTCAGATCTGTCTGGGGAGTATGGACAGAGTGAAAGAGAAAGAGATAACAATATGTATTTTTTTTTCTCCCTTTCTGGCAGGGGTGGGAGTGGGAGGGGGGATTTGGGATTTATTCGGATTGAGGACTATGTTATTGTACCTTTTGTATTGTTAAAATAAAATATAAAAAAAAAGGATTTGTGTACAACACCAGCAGTACACACCAGTGCTGGAGCACACAGTCGCTGTGTGCTACACCCAAAATTGCACTTCCTCTCTCAATCCCACTCCCTTCCCTATCAGTGCTTCTAGGCTTGATTTGGGCTTGAGGTGAATCGCTGCTGTAAAAAAGCTTTTCTGTGCAACACACTGCTCTCCGTTCCTCTCTGTAATAGAACGCTGTAGTGACTGGGAGGGGAATCGCTGCTGGAAAAATGCTTTTCTGTGCAACACACAGCGCTGTCTGTCCCTTTTTCTCTCTCTGCCATAAAAGGCTGAAGTGACTGTCCGCAAGATGGCTGCCAATTATATAGGACTGTGACATCACAGGGGTTGTTGGCTGCTGATAGGCTGCATGCTGCAAGTGATTCAGGGTCATCCCACCTACCCTTGTTCCCACCTTCCCAGGATTCCTTTCCCCATGTCCTGACATGTGGATCCACCATTTTAGATGCCCTGGAGCCTGGACCGCACTAAATGGAGTTTAATGAAGAGATTTATATCTGAAATTTGCAACGAATTCCGATTCGTCAGATTAGATTCGCTCATCCCTAGTTGAGACCAAAAGTGCTGGAATGTAGAAGACGAACGTTCCACCGATACAGGTACCAAACTCAAAGGGAGTATTGTGGGCATAGAGGGAGCCAGTGATGGGGACAGGGACCGCCATATAAAGAAGATTCCCCTATAGAGCAGAAAAACGTCACCCATACGAGACTGTCTTCGAGGAGGGAAACCATAGGTCTGCCAGTAGGTCACCGATATAGGTAGTAAAGGCCAAAAACTGTAAAGAGGTACATGGAGATGTAGCAGTGAGATCTATCCTTAATCTCAACCGAATGACTTTATAGTATAGTGTCCAGAAAGCCTATTTCCCCTACACTAGTAGGCTGGAACAGAAGGGAGTGAGCTATTCTAGGTTGCTTCTGTTTCCAAATAAAGCAGGACAGGAGGGACCGTAGGAAGGCAAAGAAGGCCGTAGGCTGTGCGATTAATAACATCTGTAGAGTATAATTGAATTTTAGGAACAACATATGTCTTAAATAGAGTTGAGTGAACTTTTGATAAGTTTGGTTCACTGGATTGGCCAAGCTTTTAGAAAATTGCTAAATCGATTCATCTCGTTTCAACTCGAACTCAAATAAAGCCTCTAATCACATTTAAACCACTGCTCTAAACCCCTGTCTTGCACTGTTAGGAGTGTATTCAAGTAGTTTGAAAGTGTTTTTAAGGATCAGATATAGCGTCATGCGGTAACCCATTGTAACTATTCCAGCTTGCCCATTTTCTAGGCTTATTCACACCAAAATAAAGCGGCATAAAGTATCACTGGTTGTCAGTAGATGCCTGCCAGTGTTAATATGCACACGGAGGCATGGGAAGACACCATGGCACGCTGGGATGCATGCCAAAATTCATCACATTTTTGAGAGTAGTAACAGAATTGAACAAAAAGAGAAATGCCAGCATGGAAATGTGAAGAGTACCGTTTATTCATTAAAAGTCAGCTAACACAGGTAAAAGTCAGCTAACACAGGTAAAAGTCAGCTAACACAGACTTTTAACGAATAAATGGGACTCAACACATTTCCATGCTGGCATTTCTCTCTTTGTCCATTGGATGTTGGTGCTGTCATATTCCTGCCGTGCAGTGGACGGGACGCTATTGTGGTGAGCTGGTATATCTACCTTCCTTTAGTAACATAATTGGCATTTTAAAACAGTCAAGACGGAAGAAGAAATAGCTCTTGTGTGAAAAGAGGAAAAAAAATATCCCTTATCTGGGGATGATGGGTTGTATTTGTGTAAGCCTGGCTGCAAGTAGGGTGATGATGGATTGGTGTTACTAGTACTAGCCCACGTACAGCAGGTAGTATCTGACTGGTTTTAAAGGAAAACATTTTTTTTAATCATCTGGTTCCAGAAAGTTTAACAGACTTGTAAATTACTTCTATTTAAAAATCTTAATACTTCCAGTACTTATCAGCTGTTGTATACTACAGAGGAAGTTGTATTTCTTTCTGGAATTCTTTTCAGTCTGACCACAGTGCTCTCTGCTGACACCTCCGTCCATGTCAGGAACTGTCCATAGTACAAGCAAATCCCCATAGCAAAAATATGCAACTTTGTGGCATCAATTAATAAAAAAGAAAAAAGGTTTTCCACCGGAGTACCCCTTTAACCCCTTAAGGACCAGGCCATTTTACACCTTAGGACCAGAGCGTTTTTTGAACATCTGACCACTGTCACTTTAAACATTAATAACTCTTGAATGCTTTTAGTTATCATTCTGATTCCGAGATAGTTTTTTCGTGACATATTCTACTTTAACATGGTGGAAATTTTTTATTGTAACTTGCATCCTTTCTAGGTGAAAAATCCCAAAATTTGATGAAAACGACAGGGCTCCGAAGTGAGAGAGCGCCATGCGCATTTGAGGACTGAATTAGGGATTGCATAGGGGTGGACATAGGGGCATTCTACGCCATTGATTCCCAAACAGGGTGCCTCCAGCTGTTGCTAAATTCCCAGCATGCCTGGACAGTCAGTGGCTGTCCAGAAATGCTGGGAGTTGTTGTTTTGCAACAGCTGGAGGCTCCATTTTGGAAACACTGCTCTAAAATACGTTTTTAATTGTTATTAGGGGGGGGGACAGTGTAAGAGGGTGTATATGTAGTGTTTTACCCTTTATTATGTGTTAGTGTAGTGCAGTGTAGTGTTTTTAGGGTACATTCACACTGGCAGAGGTTTACAGTGAGTTCCCTGCTAGGAGTTTGTGCTGCGGCGAAAAATTCTTCGCCGCAGCTCATACTTGAAGCAGAAAACTTACTGTAAGCCTGCCCGTGTGAATGTACCCTGCATGTTCACATGGGGGGGCAAACCTCCAGCTGTTTCAAAACTACAACTGCCAGCATGTACTGACAGACTGTGCATGCTGGGAGTTGTACTTTTGCAACAGCTGGAGGCACACTGGTTGGAAAACCTTCAGTTAGGTGCTGTTATCTAACTCAATATTTTCCAACCAGAGTGCCTCCAGCTGTTGCAAAACTACAACTCCCAGCATGTACTGATCACAGAAGAGCATGCTGGGAGATGTAGTTATGCAACAGCTGGAGGGATCGCAACTACAACTCCCAGCATGCTGGGATTTGCAGTTTTGCAACATCTGGAGAGCTACAGTATAGAGACCACTGCAAACTGTGGCCCTCCAGATGCTGCAAAACTACAAATCTCAGCATGCACAGACAGCAAACAGTTGTGTGGGCATGCTAGGAGTTGTAGTTTTGCAAGATCTGGAGGGCTATAGTTCAGAGACTACCATATAGTGGTCTCAAACTGTAGCCCTACAGCTGTTGCAAAACTACAACTCCCAGCATGCCCAAACAGCTGTCTGGGCATACTGGGAGTTGTAGTTTGGCAACATCTGGAGTGCTACAGTATAGAGACCACTATATAGTGGTCTCGGACTGCAGCCCTCCAGATGTTGCTAGACAACTTACCGGCTTCCGTCGGATCCAGGGAGCTTGCTGCACGTCATCGCCGCCCGCCGATCTCCGACGCCGATCGTAGCCCGCAGCCTCCGCAGATGGGTAAGTGGACTCCGGCGCCGGTCCTCAGTCGTTTCCCCATCCTGCCCCGCCTATTGTGGGTCGGCAGAACGGGGTAAACGAAAGTTAACCCCCCGCCCCCGATCTGCTATTGGTGTTGGCGTCTAGACCACCAATAGCAGGGATAGGAGGGGTGGCACCCCTGCCACCTCACTCCTATCTCTTCAGGGGGATTGTGGGTGTCTTAGACACCCGCGATCCCCCTTATAGTCCGGGTCACCGGGTCACCATAGACCCATAATGACCTGGAATCGCGCAAATTGCAAGTGTGAATTCACTTGTGATTTGCGGTGATCGTTGACATGTGGGGGTCCTGGGACCCCCCTCTGCGTTTGCCTGGGACGCCTGCTGAATGATTTCAGCAGGCGTCCGGTTTCGCAACCCGCCCGGCGCACGACAGGATGCGAAATTCGCTGCGACGTATGAGTACGTCCCTGGTCCTTAAGACCCAGGGCGCAGGGACGTACTCATACGTCCGTGGTCCTTAAGGGGTTAATAGCGTACACCATAAGATGGAAGACAGATGTTTATAGCGTACAGCATTAGATGGTGGACTGATGTCACTAGCATAAAGCATGAGATGTCAAATTGACGTCACTAGAATCCAGCAGGGTGGTGGTAGCTCTGCCTCATCAGTGGCATCTATAGAAGACAAAGAAGTGGGGGGGCTCAATCCAAAATTGTATAAAAAGCTGGGTGCTGCTCAGTGATAAAAAAAAACAACCAACAATCATAGAAAAAAGCAACACTGAAACACAGCAGCACACCAATATGTAATCAATTGTATAATCTTCATTGCACAATATTCCTATATACAGACAATACACACATGAAGAGGTGAGTTGCTTTTATGAAGAGGTGAGTAGAAGCCTTGACAGAGGAATGGCTGTGGATATAGTGTTTCTGGATTTTGCCAAAGCGTTTGATACTGTCCCTCACAGACGTCTGACAGGTAAGTTAAGGTCCTTGGGCTTGGAAACTTTAGTTTGTAACTGGATTGAACACTGGCTCATGGATCGTACCCAGAGAGTGGTGGTAAATGATTCGTACTCTGATTGGTCCCCGGTTATTAGTGGTGTACCCCAAGGTTCAGTACTGGGCCCGCTGCTGTTTAATTTATTTATCAATGATATAGAGGATGGTATTAACAGCTCTGTTTCTATCTTTGCAGATGACACCAAGCTTTGTAGCACGGTACAGTCTATAGAGGATGTGCATAAGTTACAAGATGACTTGGATAGACTAAGTGTCTGGGCATCCACTTGGCAAATGAGGTTCAATGTGGATAAATGTAAAGTTATGCATCTGGGTACTAATAACCTGCATGCGTCGTATGTCTTAGGGGGGATTAAACTGGCAGAGTCACTGGTAGAGAAGGATCTGGGTGTACTTGTAGATCACAGACTACAGAATAGCATGCAATGTCAGGCTGCTGCTTCCAAAGCCAGCAGGATATTGTCATGTATCAAAAGAGGCATGGACTCAAGGGACAGGGACATAATACTCCCCCTTTATAAAGCATTGGTACGGCCTCACCTGGAATATGCTGTTCAGTTTTGGTCGCCTGTTCATAAAAGGGACACTGCAGAGTTGGAAAGGGTGCAGAGACGCGCGACCAAACTAATATGGGGCATGGAACATCTTAGCTATGAGGAGCGATTAAAGGAGTTACAATTGTTTAGTCTTGAGAAGAGACGTTTAAGGGGGGATATGATAAACGTATATAAGTATATTAATGGCCCATACAAAAAATATGGAGAAAAACTGTTCCAGGTTAAACCCCCCCAAAGGACGAGGGGGCACTCCCTCCGTCTGGAGAAGAAAAGGTTTAGTCTAAAGGGGCGGCACGCCTTCTTTACCGTGAGGACTGTGAATTTATGGAACGGTCTACCTCAGGAACTGGTCACAGCAGGAACAATTAACAGCTTTAAAACAGGGTTAGATACATTCCTGGAACAAAATAACATTAAAGCTTATGCAGAATTATAAAACTACATCCCTTTCCCTTATCCCCTTACATCCTTCCCTTCAATCCCCTGGTTGGACTTGATGGACGTATGTCTTTTTTCAACCATACTAACTATGTAACTATGTAACTATGTAACTATATGAATGGAGGACATACTAAAAACAATTAAAAGAGTGGCCCACAAGGGCCTAAGCACAACCCTGGAGAGGGGCCATGAACCCCCTCCTCTAGAGAGTGGCACCCACAATCAATGTAATAACAATCAATGTAATAACAAACATAAAGTGTCCAATTCTAATAGTATCAGGTCTGCAGTTGGAGATTAAATTACAAAGTGCTATCAAGATTCACAATAATTGCACATATCCCTAAACAGTAATACATACAAATATACAAATAATACCCCAATGCATACCACAGTACCAAAAGAGTCACTCAAATAATATAAATCATGAATCAGAGGCAAGCGTTCCAGGCTGGAGAAAAGATATCTGTTAAACAGTAGAGCTAAGGACTGGGCCACAGAGGACCCCGACCATGCAACTTCCTCAGTGGTAATGATTCTCTACAATATATATACACTCAATTAGCAAGCAGAAATACCTTGCAGATGGGAGCGCCATAGTTACATGTGTTGTCAACGGTAAAACGCTAGGGACACTTCCGGCCTCCAATACTGCATCACTTCCTGTGATTCCTATACAGCATAATCGCGTACTATACAGCGTATTAGCGAAGTACGCACACGTGGCACAGTGACACGCATGACATGATCAGTGATGCGCTCACGTGATCATCCAGCCTGCAGGTCTCTGCCGTGTAAACTTGTCGCGAGCACTGAGAACATAGGAACGGAGAAAATCTGTGACATAGCGTTCTAGGTGTGGCCACCAATAATACCGAGAGATTAACTGGAAGGACTTCCATACTCCTGAATGTCCAGCCGGTAAAGAAGAATGTCCCATGTTCAAAACTCTACTCCTCAGTTAAGGTGGCACAAAGGATATTTCAAGTGGAACCTGCTGGAGGTCAACTGGAGCAGCAGAAATCAAACACTTAGGTGGTACAATATGGCGTGGAGTGGAATCCAGCCCAACCACATCGGAGGACCCAGAGAGGTCTTGATGTTCTTATCCGTTGGCCGAAAATGGATAAGGAAATTGAATCAGGAGAAAAAAAAGAGACCATCTGGCCTGCCGGGGATTCAGACACTGAGCGGACTGAAGATACAAAAGATTCTTATGGTCTGTGTAAATACTGACTCGATGATTAGAGCCTTCGAGCAGGTGGCGCCATTCTTCCAAGGTGAGCGTTATGGCCAACAATTCACGATCTCCAATGGAATAATTCCTCTTGGCAGGCAAAAAGGTTTTGGAGAAAAAAACTAAAGTCACGGTTTTACCCCTGGTGGTCTTTTGGGTAAGAATAGCTCCAGCTCCTACCAAAGAGGCATCTACTTTGAGGAAGAAGAGTTTTCCTGGATCGGGTCTCGAGGAAACTGGAGCAGAGGCAAATGCCGATTTCAATAGGAAGAAGGCTTCTTCAGCCTCAGGAGGCCAGGATTAGGGGTTACTGTTATTCTTAGTAAGAGTCACTATCGGAACAACCAAAGAGGAGAAGTGTGGAATAAACTGCCGATAATAATTGGCAAACCACAAAAAGCGTTGTATAGCCTGCAAGTCAGTAGGTCGAGGCCAGTTAAGAACCGAAGACAACTTAACAGGGTCCATCTGGAGGCCTTGATTGGAGACTATATAACCAAGAAATGGAAGGCTTGTCTTTTCTCGAGTTTTGTGTAGAGAAGATTGTCCTGTAGGCGTTGTAAGACCTGTCGCACATGTGTGCGATGAAGCTCCAAGTTGGGTGAGAAGATCAGGATATCATCTAGATACACCACGACACATGTAGAGAAGATCATAGAATATGTCATTGACGAATTCTTGGAAAACGGCCGGAGCGTTACAGAGACAAAAAGGCATGACAAGGTACTCGAAGTGCCCATCACTGGTATTAAAGAACATCTTTCACGGTTCATGGTGATGTGTCCCATGACCCATTTTTTGTTGTTGGGGGGAACAATATTTTCAGGGGTATTGGGAAAGAGTTTTTTTTTGGGGGGGGGGGAGGTTGGGTTTAACATTTTGAAGACAATGCACTCTAGACTGGTACATTGGAGTTGCATTTTGGGAATTTAAAATTAGGGAAAAGGATGAAAAATTTGGTGCTCCATGGAAGTGTTACTCCCTGAAGCAATCCTTAATGCAGAGGCCAGGATGATCGGGGCAAGTGTCACATTGAGTGATGGTGTCTTTACGAATCCCCCTCTTGTGACACACTCTGCATTTTTTCTGGGATCATCCCTACCATGTAGATTGCAACTTTTTTGTACCATGCCAGTGTTTTCTGCATGGCATTATATGGCTTGAGGACTTGATCTGAGAAATCAACTCCCCCCATATACTGATTATAGCCCAGAATACAATCAGTCTTGAGGACCGGTCCCACGGTACCTCACTAAGGGACATGGGTCCTGCCACAATTCCCATGAATTGTGGTGATCATAAGGACATCCCTCTTGTCCTTATACCTGACCATCAACAGGTTTTCACAGGAAAAGGCATGGGACTCACCCCCGTGGATAGGAGTCTGCAGGGGTTAGGACGGAAATCCTCTTTGATTCTTCCAGACTGTCCCACAAGCGAGCGTGGATCTGGCGGCAAGGGATGTGAAGAGAAGGATACTAGTATAAAATATATCCACGTAGAGGTAACCCTTATTTAGCAATGGGTGTAAAAGGCCCCAAACGATTTTCCTGCTAACACCCAGAGTATGGGGACATTCTGGAGTTTCAATACGGGAATCTACTCCCTCATACACCATAAACTTGCAGCTGTACCCTGAGGTACTCTCGCAAAGTTTATACATCTTCATGCCATACTGCACCCACTTAGATAGGATGTATTGCCGTAAGCTGAGTCTCCCCTTAAAGCTGATTACAGACTAATCAATAGAGACATCCCTTCCAGGGACATAGGCCTCCCAAAATTTGGCCCGAAGTGATTGATGACCGGCCTGATTTTATACAGGCGGTCATACGCTGGATCATGGGGGCATATGCCGCATTATGAGCATAATGCAAACATTTACAAATGGCCTGAAACCGGAGACCAGTCATGGCCATACTGTAGAGTGGGGTCCGGTAGAGGATGTCCCCACTCAAGTATCGCCTTACCTTTGGTTTTTAACTAGGCCATATGCAGCGCGAGGCCCCAAAATGTCCTCATTTCGGCTGCATTGACTGGGAACAAGCCACTGGGCATAGCTAAAAAGAAGCCCCGGTTTGTGGCAACGAACTGTTGGGCGTACAGATTCGTCTGCTAAACCAGAAGATTGATAGACTCGTCACTGAAAAAAAAACAAAAAAAAGTTCATTTCAGTGAACCCAAAGATGTCAATCTTGATTCCTGAGTAACCAACAAACTCAGGAATTATGGGCTTGTGGTCCAGACAAGTTCACCGGTACCAGACACCAGTAAATTTGGCTGGGGGATTTGACTAGTATGAGCACCAGGGTCAGGAGCATAGGAGGTGTGCGGCCTTGCAACTCTGACACCTTGGTGGCTCACCATCAGACCTAGATGATGGGGAGGACGAGGAAGAAATAAGGAAGGTGGGGTCTTCCTCCTCCTCTGTGGCGCTTTCAGTGTCGGAGGCAAGTATGGTATATGCCTCCTCCAATAAAAACGCCCTGCGGGCCATTTCCCTACTCTGATGGGGGGTGGCGGTGTGTGTATGTGTGGGGGAAAACTTTATGTGTATGTGCTGTATGTGGTGTGTGCTTTTAGTTCCTGCCCTACCCTAACCTGCCCTAACCCTCCCCAACCCACCCCCTAACAAAAAAATATAAAATAAAACTATACTAAAAAAAGAAAAAGAATGCTTTTTAAAAATAAATAAATAAAAATAAAAAGAACTTCTAGCGCAAAAGGCATAGTAAAAACATAGTAACATAGTTCATAAGGTTGACAAAAGACCAGAGTCCATCAAGTTCAACCTATACCCCTAATGAGTCCCTAATGAGTTGATCATAGGGAAGGCAAAAAACCCTCATACTAGAGGTAAAAATTCCTTCTTGATTCCAAATTTGGCATCAGAATAAATCCCTGGATCAACATTCTGTCCCTATAAATCTAGTATCCATAACCAGCATAGCAAGTTATAACTCTCCAAAAATGCATCCAGACCCCTTTTAAATTATTTTACAGAGTTCCCCATGACCACCTCCTCTGGCAGAGAGTTCCATAGTCTCACTGCTCTAACAGTAAAGAACCCCCTTCTGTGCTGGTGTAGAAAACTTATTTCCTCTAAAGGTAGAGGATGCCCCCTTGATATAGATACAGTCCTGGGTATAAATAGATCATGGAAGAGATCTCTGTACGGTCCCCTTATATATTTAAACATAGTTATTAGGTCGCCCCTAAGCCTTCTTTTTTCTATACTAAATAACACCAATCTTTCTGGGTACTGTAGTCCTCCCATTCCCCGTATTACCCTGGTTGCTCATCTTTGAATCCTCTCCAGCTCCACTATATCTTTCTTGTACACTGGTGCCCAGTACTGTACACAGTATTCTATGTGTGGTCTGACTAGTGATTTGTATTGATGCACCCCATGATTTTACTTGCCTTGGCAGCAGCTACCCATCACTGGTCACTACAGCTAAATTCACTGTTAACTAAGACTCCCAAGACCTTTTCCACGTCAGTCAACCCAAGTGTGTTCCCATTTAATACATAATCCCGGCCCGGATTTTTCCTCCACATGTGCTTTACCTTACATTTATCAGTGTTGAAACTCATCTGCAACTTCCCAGCCGAAAGCTCCAACCTATCCAGATCCATTTGTAACAGTGCACTGTCCTCTATTGTGTTTACCGCTTTACAGAGTTTAATATCATCTGCAAAGATTGCTTCTTTACTATTCAACCCCTCTACAAGGTCATTAATGAATATATTAAATAGAATAGGACTGACCCCTGTGGTACCCCACTAGTAACATCCACCCAATAAGAATAAGTACCATTAATAACCACCCTCTGTTTCCTAACACTGAGCCAGTTACTTTTCCACTTTTACACATTCTCCCCCAGCCCCATCCTTCTCGCTTTATGCACCAATCTTTTATGTGGCACCGTATCAAATGCTTTGGAAAAATCCAGATATACGACATCCAGCGATTGCCCCTGGTCCAGTCTGGAACTCACCTCCTCATAAAAGCTGATGAGGTTAGTTTGACAGGACCAATCCCTCATTAATCATGTTGATATGGAGTCATACATTTATATTTATCAAGATACTCCAAAATAGCATCCCTTAGGAAACCCTCAAACAATTTACATACAACGGAGGTTAAAATAATAGGCCTATAATTCCCGGGGTCACCTTTGACCCCTTTTTAAATATTGGAACCACATTTGACATGCACCAGTCCTGGGGAACAGTCCCTGTCATTATAGAGTCCCTGAATATTAAAAATAGGGGTCTGTCTATTATATTATTTAATTCCTTTAGAACACGGGGGTGAATGCCATCTGGACCTGGTGATTTGTCTATTTAGATTTTTTGTAGGTGACACTGTACTTCTTCCTGGGTTAGACAGGTGACCTGTACAGGAGAGTTTACTTTATCTTGCGGTATTTCACCTGGCATTTCATTTTCCTCGTTGAATACAGTGAAGAAGAATTTGTTTAATATATTTGCTTTTTCTTGATCCCATTTATAATTTCTTCTTATCGTTTTTTAAAGGGCCAACACTTTCATTTTTAACCTTTTTGCTATTTATAAAGTTAAAGAACATTTTGGGGTTAGTTTTACTCTTTTTGGCAATGAGTCTTTCTGTCTAAATTTTTGCAACTTTTATTTGTTTTTTACATATTTTACATTTTTCTCTATAGCTTTTTAATGCTTCTTCATTGGCATCCTGTTTTAGTAGATGAAATGCTTAATTTTTGTCATTTATTGCCCCCTTAACGTTCTTATTCATCCCAATTGCTTTTCTTTCATTCCTGATCCTTTTATTCCCATAAGGTATATACATCTTACAGTGAGAATTTAAGATATTTTTAAAAGTCTCCCATTTAGTGTCAGTATTCTTGTTTTTGAGGTTATTATCCCAATTGATATTGTTAAGGGCTTCTCTGAGTTGATCAAACTTTGCCTTCTTAACGTTCATTGTTTTTGTGGCCCCTCGCAAGATTTCCTTATTGAAGAACAAGTTGTAATATATTATATTATGATCAACTATTTGCTAGGTGTCCTTCTACCTGCACATTAGTTACCCTGTCTGTTAGTTAATATGAAGTCTAGCAGGGCGCCCCCTCTGGTCGGGCCCTGCACCATTTGATAATTGTCTTTAGCTATAGTCAGAAACCTGTTTCCTTTAGAGATTCACAGGTCTCATCCTCCCAGTTTATATCAGAATAGTTAAAGTAAATAAAAAAAAAAATAAAATGCTAAAACACGAAAAAAAAAAGCCCTCGTCTGAGCCCAAAAAACGCTGATCAGTTAGAAATCACAGACAGCGGTGATGCAGACAGCACACACAGGTACAATCCGTCGACACAGCACAGGTCTGCTACTGGTGGCACGGACAGCCTAACTGGTGTAAAAAAATAAAAATAAAAAGATGCTTATGGTCCACAAAAAAGCACCTGCACCACAAAAAAAACGCTAAACAGTACTATGGAACAGTAGGGAGTGGGCTTTAGCTAACGGTGGCCGGCCACTCTTTGATACGGAAGAAAGTTGACCACACAGTTAGGAAAAAAAAAAGGTCTGCGACCCCCCCACAGAAAAAACGCTGGGAGCAGACCACAGCGGGCCGAGGTCATGCAGCTAAAGGGGCTATGGACTCACAGACACCTACAGATCTTTTTTTTACCACCTAAAGATCTGTCCCTGCCTAACTATAGCTGTCCCTGCAATCTAATGTGCCAAGCGGCACAGGAACGGTGCCAGGGGGCACTTTTTACACTGAGGGGGGAAAAGCAGCAATGGGCTCCGTCCTGCTGAACACCTGGAACAAAAAGGTGTTGAGCAGAACTGAGCAATGAGCTCCTCCCCCTTCCATTCTACTGTGATTGGTGCGGTCACTACAACTAGTACGGAGGACGATTGATGGTGTATATTACACCACTGGTCATCCTCCTTTTCTGGGTCATTAAGTCACATGCGACCCAAAGGACCCGGAATCGCTGCAGATCAGTGGTCTTAATTGACCGGTGGGTGACCTGCGGCGATCTCAGCAGGCATCCCGGTCCAGTCCCCACCCGGCGAGTGGTGGGGACTGGAATTCCCATGGGCGTACAGGTACAGGATCGGATTTCTCACGGGCGGCGGGGAACGGAATTCCCACGGGCGCCCTGGGTCCTTAAGGACTGGGAATGAAGGGCATACTTGTACACCCTGCATCCTCAAGAGGTTAAATATTTTTTTTTTTTTACAGTTGTTTTCAGCTTTTCATAAGGCCGCATATATTTATATTTTTGTTGGACATAGCTCATAATTGAGTTATGACTGCTAATCCCAATAGTATCCACCCTATCGACACAGTTCCCTCCCCAAAAAATGCTTACCTTGCCTTTTGGGGTGCTGATCTGCATAACATGATCCAGTGGAGATGAATTTTGATTGTTCTGAGCTATTCAAGGTGAGACCATATATCCTATGAGAAAGTACATTTTTCCCCCATCATCAAAATGTTTTTAATAAACATGCAGTAGACAAGCATACATTTACAGAGCTTTGTCAACTTCCTAAATTTCCAGTATATTGGTATTAATTTTAGGAGCCATATATGATAAAAAGGCATGTGTTCGCCCACATATTATTTACATATACATACATCTTATAGGTAAATAATTTATAATGCTTTTTGCCTTGATAAACCACTTCTTGAATTTAACTCTGGCCTCACCAGTATTATAAAACATTTAGGGAGGAATATGCAGCCCAAAATACCAACACTTGAAGATATTACAGCAAATATTTCTACAAGAACTGTATTCTTCCCAGTAACGCTCATATAGGAGGGGATAAAAGCCACCCAGACACTGCAGACAACCAGCATGCTGAACGTGATGTTTTTAGCTTCATTAAAACTATCTGGTAAATTTCTGGCCAAAAAAGCAACAATGAAACTAACAGCTGCAAGTAGTCCCATATAGCCCAGGAGTATGGAGAAGGCCAGCATGGACCCTTCATTACACTGGAATATTATCTTCTCTTGGTATAAGTGAGAGTTCTTTTCTGGGAATGGAGGAGATGTAGATAACCAAATGATACTAAGTAGAACTTGAAGAAATGAACAGAAGAAGACCACACCGTTTGTAATTTTCACACCAATAAATTTCCTCCAGGAACTTCCAGGTTTGGTGGCTTTGAAGGCCATGTAGACCATGATGGTTTTAGCCAGAATAGAAGAGATAGCTACTGAGAAGATGATCCCGAATGAAGTCTGACGGAGCATACAGGTGACATGTGTAGGGCGACCCAGGAACAAAAATACACAGAGGAAACTCAACATGATGGAAACCAAGAGAATGAAGCTCAGGGTTTGGTTATTTGCTCTGACCAACGGAGTGTCTCGGAATAGAATGAAAATCCCCAAGATCGTAGATGTTTTGACAAAACATAATACTGAAATAATGGAGACTATGAGAACTGTGGGGTCATTTTTGTAAGACAGAAATTCTATAGGTTTTGGTACACACTCATTCATGTCATTTGGCCATTGATCTTCGGGACATTTTAGGCATGAGACACTATCTACAAAAAAAAAAAAAAAAAACAGTGAGCAGGACATGACAAATTTTGTGCCTAAAATTAATTATGTTTTTTCAACACACAAAAATTGTCAATATTCAAACTATGTCCATAGGTGCAATCTTATTTACTGATGAAAAAATATTATTAGTATTAATGACAGTAACAATTTTTTTTGTCTTCAAAATTACAGTAGAAAACGAACCTAATAGATGTTTTGTTACCTGTTTCATTGGATATTTCTCCCTTTGAGCATTTCAAACATTCAAAGCAGCATTTATGTATTCCTGGCTTTATGGTTCTCTTATAACCTGGAGGACACTGTTCAGAGCAGGTAGACACTGGTATCTGTTATAAATAATCAGAAATATGAAATTTAGAAGTCTAATATTTTTTTTTGTAAACTAAGTAAATAAATTTATGATTTAAACATTTTAATAAACATACTTGAACTGATAGACCTTGGTTTAGGCCAAGAAGTCAGCAGTGTTTAGGTCTTTCTCACTATCTGACATGTGTACACATCATAGAGGGAAGGTAGTCAACAATCTGAGACAGATATACTCCTCACACAGAGCGTTAACTTGCTGAGAAGTGACAAGACCAGCGATTGCGGCCGACTGTCATATGCGGCCGAGCACCCTCCATTATTGTCAGAAGCGGAGGCTCTGAGCCTGAGAGTTAAGTTTGCAAATGCTGTGGTCAGTAAGACCACTACATCTACAGTGCTGACAGGGGAATGGGGCCTTCCCTGTCACCCATCCAGCAATGTGATTGCGGGGTTCCGATGGTTGCCATTGCACCCGGAGGCTAAATTGCTGCCTCCAAGGCTGTCAGTTATTGTGGCCTATACACTCATTTGTAAGGCTGGGTTCACACAGGCAAAAATGTGCAGAATGTCTACATTGAATATTCTGCACGGACAATTTGCTGCTTCAGAGTCCCATTAATTTCAATGGGATTCTGCTGGACTGTTCACACAGGAAAATTTCCATGCCATCTGATTCCGGTGTCCCCGGAAAGATTATTCAAATCTATTCTTTCTGCAGAGTTTGCAAGGAAATGCATTGCCGTCTGAGACGGCGCATTTCCGAGCAATCCTAATTCCCGCCGGTCAGTCAAATGTGCGCAACTGTTTTTTTGCAAATTTTTCACCCTTGCGAATATAGCCTAAAACTGACAGTTAGTTATGCTATGCTGCAGTATAGATGTACTGCAGTATAGCATAATAGTGATTACAAGATCACAGTTTCAAATCTTAAAAAAAAAACTGTGTCAAAATAAATTGTTTTTCAATAAATAAAGTGTAAAAAATTTAAATGTCCGCTTTCGTATTAAAGCCCTATACAAGTACAAAACAATTAAAAACTAAAACTCATGCTTATTAGGTATTGTTTCATTCGTAACAACTTGCTCAATAAAACAACATTGTTCTGATCTCACACAAATACTGCCAAAAAAAAAAGATCATGGGGGCGGAGCCTAGCCGTGGATTGAACTGGATGTGTGAGTGAGAGCTCTCCTCCGTGGCACACTCCTTACACCTAACTCTGCCTTTTCATCAGCCTCAAAATGGGCAAGATCTGTCGTGGAACTTACTGTGACCTGAATGATTCACCTAGACCCGGGAAAAGCCAAGCCAATATGGCAAAATTTCTCAAAAAGAAAAATGGCGTCTCTCCCGCCAGGCAACCCAAGATGGCGCAGGGTGCCGCCTCCTCTCAAGCTTATGAAGAGGACATGGTCTCTGAGGGAGAGAGTGAAGATGTTGCACCCGCTGTGGTAACGCAGCACTTTCTCAAAACCTTCCTCAGAAAAGCTTTGTCTAGCGCCCTAAAACCGGTGATTGCGGACCTCACTGAAATTAAAAACCGAAGTACATGGGATCGGTTACCGCACCGAAGCGCTGGAGGCCACCTGTTCTGGAATTACTGCTTACTCTGAGGTGCTGGCGGGGAGACAACACCGCTTGGAGGCCCATGTCTGTCAACTCGGCACTCTCACTGATTGAAGACCAGGAGAATAGAAGTCGGAGGAAAAATATCTGCTTTAAAGGTCTCCCGGAGTCATGGGCTCCTGAGGCTCTGCGTAAAGTGGCTATGGACATTTTTGCTACATTGCTGGGACCCGAAAGGGCCACAAGTATTGTCATAGAGAGCATACAAAGATCCTTGCGCCCAAAACCCAAACCTTCTGAGCAGCCGAGAGATATGCGGCCTCCTCTCGTATATATAGATACCGCAGCTATTTTGAAAGCAGCGAGGGAGCCCCGTCCCCTTGTGTACGGGGAGGATTAAATAGCCTCTCACCAACTACACTAGCGAAACAAAGACTCCTTAAACCCTTCCTGGAGTACCTGAGAAGTAAGAATATTAACTATGCCTGGCTTTTTCCGTACTGTCCATTAACCTTAACGGGAGAACAATGACCGTCTGAGACCTAGAGGATCTAAGGGAAATTTGGTCTGCCTTGGACATAACTGGACATTCCCTCCAGGTTACCGGTAACCGACTTACCTGTGCTTCCCCCATTGCCGAGGCAGGAGGAATGGAGACAAGTCACCAAGACAAACCCCAGTGAAGGGCCCTCAACCGCCAAGGCTGAAGATTAGTTGAGCAACTGGCTAATAATAGTCCTTATTTTCGACGAAATACTATTGCTTATCGTCATCCCTTCCTTTTTTGCGACCTCCCACCCTACCCCCGAAACCCCCCCCCCTCCTCTCACCCCCTCTCCCACCCCTTTCCCCTCTACTTTCCACTTCTTCTCCTCTTCCTCTCTCTCCCCTCTTTTTCACCCCACTTTTTCTCTTCATCTCTCTTTCCCTACTCCCTTCCCCCCATAAGCCCTCTGAAGGTAGGGCCCTTTTTCTGAGAGTACAGCTGCAGCTTTCAAGTTCACACTGGCCAACATTTATGCACCCAATCAAGGACAGGTAGACTGGCTATTGAAAACACTGGATGATCTGGCATTGTTTGCTGATGGGCCCATAGTGATGGGGGGGTGACCTAAACATTACTGTGAACCCTCTTATGGACTCCACGTCTAGCCGATCTCATATTTCATATCGTGCACTGGCAAAACTGCAGTCTAAATTGTCTGATTTCTCTTTTTTAGATTGCTGGCGCTATCTTCAACCGATGGGCAAAGACTACTCGTTTTAATCATTCGTTTATAACTCCTACCAGCAACTTGATTACTTCGTTATCCACACGTCTCTACTCAACTCCCTAATGGCAGAAGGTATAGACTCAATAATGGTCTCGGACCATGCTCCTATCTCTCTCTCTTTCTATTTCCCTCTCCGCTCCCTCATCCACTAGATGGTGATTAAATGAGTATCTTCTGGAGGATCCTAGAGTTAGGGAGGATATAGGTAAGCACCTCAATAGGGAGGTGCATAAATCCTACATAAGGGGCATACTTATCTCTTGGGGCTCCAAACTTAAAAAAGAAAAGAATGAGGCTGTGTCATCTCTCTTGTCCCAAATTACCACTTTGGAGAGGTCTCACAAGCGTTCAAGAGCCCTGGAAGTGCAGGCTGAACTTGGAGCCCTGAGGAAGAAGTTGAAAGACCTTCTGCAGCTTAAATACTCCAAGGCTTACCTGCATTATAGAAACTACTGTAAACTTATGTTCGCTTTATTGAAAAAAAGCACTCATGCTATTAAATCACCCACAGGTACTCTCCACACCACTTCATTGGATATGGCCAAGGTATTTCGAGAGTACTACTCAACAATCTACAATCTTAGGGTAGCTGATTCCACGACACAGACTGAGGATCATGGATGATTAGCAGAGGACTTTCTCCGAGATCTCAAACTTGCATACCTATCCACACCAATGACACTGGACCTGCTGGCGCCGATGACTGAGGAGGAAGTAAAAGGACTCCTCTCCTCCTTTCCTCCGGGAAAGAGTCCGGGCCCTGATGGTCTGCCTCTCTTCTACTACAAATCTTTAAACCAAATCTTAGTTCCACGTCTCACAGATCTCTGTAAGGCACTTATGCAGGGTGAACCCATTCATAAACAAACTCTAGGTGCTCATGTGACCTTGCTGGCTAAGGAGGGTAAAAATCCGGAGGACTGCAGAAGTTACAGACCAATATCTCTCTCCTTAACCTAGATTTAAAAATCTGGGCCAAATTGCTCTCCCTGAGAATGAAAAAACTCCTCCCTCAACTAATTGTACGTGAGCAGTCTGGAAGGGAGGGGAGGACGAACACTGTTGACGGGTATACATGAGGCACATACTTCTAGTCTCCCACTGGTCCTTCTCAGTATCGATGCCAAGAAGGCTTTTGATAGGGTAAGCTGGTACTTTATGAGATTAGTCTTATAGAAATTTGGCTTTCCACACGCTTTTATAGTGGCAATTCTCACGTTATACTTAGAGATGAGCGAACTTTTCAAAAATTCGATTCGGCCGATTCGACAAATTTTTCAGAAAAGTTTGTTTCGATCCGAATTTTTTTGCCGCGAATCTATATTAAAAAAGGCTATTTCTAGCCTACATACAGCCTCTATAGGGGTATATAAAACTTTGCTGTGTTCTAAAACGCATATGGAGTGTGCTCGGTTAGTGAAATAATACTGTTATTCAGAATAACATGCAGATTACCGGCATTGCTTTTAGAATCACTGCCGCACAGCAGCACAATGATAGAGCCTGGGGGTGGCATCAGTGTCAGGAGACCATATAGTGACTGAATAACAGCGTGGAGGTGTTAGCAGCATGAGGACACCATATAGTGGCTGAATGACACAGCTTGGATGAGGCTGAAGCATGAGGACACCATATAGTGGCTCAATGACACAGAATGGAGGTGTTGGCAGCATGAGGACACCATATAGTGGCTGAATGGCACAGTGTAGAGGTGTTGGCAGCATGAGGACACCATATAGTGGCTGAATGACACAGCTTGGATGAGGCTGAAGCATGAGGACACCATGTAGTGGCTGAATGACACAGAATGGAGGTGTTGGCAGCATGAGGACACCATATAGTCGCTGAATGGCACAGTGTGGAGGTGTTGGCAGCATGAGGACACCATATAGTGGCTGAATGACACAGCTTGGATGAGGCTGAAACATGAGGACACCATATAGAGGCTGAATGACACAGAATGGAGGTGTTGGCAGCATGAGGACACCACATAGTGGCTGAATGGCACAGTGTGGAGGTGTTGGCAGCATGAGGACACCATATAGTGGCTAAATGACACAGCTTGGATGAGGCTGAAGCATGAGGACACCATATAGTGGCTGAATGACACAGAATGGAGGTGTTGGCAGCATGAGGACACCATATAGTGGCTGAATGGCACAGTGAGGAGGTGTTGGCAGCATGAGGACACCATATATTCTGTGAATGGCACAGCGTGGAGGTGTTGGCAGCATGAGGACACCATATATTGGCTGAATGGCACAGCGTGGAGGTGTTGTCAGCATGAGGACACCATATAATGGCTGAATGGCACAGCGTGGAGGTGTTGGCAGCATGAGGACACCATATAGTGGCTGAATGACACAGTGTGGACATGTTGGCAGCAAGAGGATACCATTTAGTGGCTGAAAGGCACAGCGTGGAGTTGGCTGATGCACTAGTACACTACACACCAGGGCTTCACAATCCCCCCCCAAAAAAACAACACAATATGAGAAGTTTTTGACAAAGATTTCTCATAGGTAGCACCCGCTATCCAAAAATTTTAAATACCCAGACCCAGGCCCCACCTCTGCGGCATCAGTAACCCATATATTGCCTGAAGGACACAGCCTGGAGTTGGCTGATGCACCAGTACACACTAGGGATTCACAATCCCCACCAAAAAACAACACAATTAGAAATGTATGACCAAGATTTCTCATAGGTAGCACCCGCTATCCAAAAAAATGGAAATTCACAGACCCAGGCCCCACCACAGCGGCATCAGTAACCCATATATTGGCTCAAGGACACAGCCTGGAGTTGGCTGATGCACCAGTACACACCAGGGCTTAACAATCCCCCCAAAAAACAAGACCTTGAGAAATGTTTCACAAAAATTTCTCATAGGTTGCACCCGCTATCCCAAATTTTGAAATTCACAGACCCAGTCCCCACCTCTGCAGCATCGGTAACCCATATATTGTATGAAGGACACAGCCTGGAGTTGGCTGATACAAGAGTACACACCAAGGCTTCACAACTCCCCCCCAAGAACAACATAATGATAATTTTTTGACAAAGATTTTTAAATTTTTAGTGATAAAAACAATCTCAAAAGAACGAGTTTATGAGGCCCCAAAATTAAGGACGGTGGACCACCAAAAATCATAATTTTCACCAAAAAGGATGAAGAAGCAGAATGAATCCCTCTTTTTATTTTTTTTTGTAAAATTTTACGTAATAAATCACATGCAACAAGTGTTCCGCTATGTAATGGTTATCCTTCTGGAAATGTCAAATTTATTACCCTGTTTCCCCAAATGTAGGACATCCTCGGAAGATAAAACTTACTATACCATACCAGGACAAGCTGGCTTGCAATGGCATCTTGCACATTACCCTTTATTCTGAAACCTGCATCCCTGCAAAAAAGTTTCCAGAGAACGTTTGATGCCCGTCAGAAGATTGGCGTGACAGATGCCCATCTGAAGCTAGGCATGAGGGATGCCCATGAGAAAATGGTCACCAAAGATGCATGTTTCAGAATAAAGGGTAAATTGCAAGATGCCCGAGAGATGTTGAATTCTAAAAAGCAGCAGGTGGATTTTGCAGTAAAACCGCCAAAATTGGTGGAAAATATCAGCCTGAAGAGGAGCGTACCGGCCATCACTATGAACTCCGCCATGGCTCAATGGTCCCCATCCATAAACATTACCAAGACCATCCAGATTTCACTGCAGAAAACCATTACCCCAGGTGTCAGTAACAGCATTAAGGGAATGCAAATAAATGTTATCAAACATCAACTGAATGGCACAGCGTGGAGGTGTTGGCAGCATGAGGACACCATATAGTGGCTGAATGGCACAGCGTGGAGGTGTTGGCAGCATGAGGACACTATATGGTGGCTGAATGGCACAGCGTGCAGTTGGCTGATGCACGAGTACACTACACACCAGGGCTTCACAATCCCCCCCAAAAAAACAACACAAAATGAGAAATGTTTGACAAAGATTTCTCATAGGTAGCACCCGCTATCCAAAAATTTTAAATTCCCAGACCCAGGCCCCACCTCTGCAGCATCAGGAACCCATATATTGCCTGAAGGACACAGCCTGGAGTTGGCTGATGCACTAGTACACACAGGGCTTCACAATCTGCCCCAAAATCAACAAAATTGTATACATTTATTTTTAAATGTATAACTTTGTGTAAGAACAAGCGCATATCCAACATTTCAGAAGACTCTATAAAGCAGGACGGTGGACCACCCAAAGACTTTCTTCTCAAAAATAATAAACCACACAATGTTTGAAATTATTTTAAAAAAATTATTACATATGTGTGTAAGTGCATTTGTCTCCAAAAGATCAGATCACCAAAGGATTTTTTTCGCCAAAAATGATTAAGCAGAGTTAATCCCTCTCCGGATTTTTTATTTTTTTAATTTTCATTAAAAAATCACACGCAACAAGCGTTCCGTTGTGTAACGGTTAGCATTCTGCAAATTTCAATTTTATTACTGATAAAGTTATCAGTAAATTTAACAATAGCACTACCCAAGAGTGTTTAATTGCCCCATACATTGCACGAGGAAGAGTCAGGAGTAGGCCTCAGCAGTACCCAAGAGGCTTTAATAACCCCTTACCTTGCCCGATCAATTGCGAGATCGAGCAATAACAGGTGTGTTATGGCCTCAGTTGTCCTGGGCCGCACTAGTGCTCCACTGAACGGATTAGCGTGTCTCTATCTTTCAAGGACAGGTGCGTGTTACACGCTGAAACCGGTTCGTGATAGGGATCTGGGATTGCAATTATTTACCCTTAAAACGAGGAATTACCAGTAAGTGAGGGTCATAAGCTCGCGTTGATTAAGTCCCTGTCCTTTGTACACACCGCCCGTCGCTACAACCGATTGGATTGGTTAGTGAGGTCCTCTGATCGGCCCAGGCGGGGTAGGAGAAGGCCCTGGCAGAGCGCCGAGAATTTAACAATCATTGTTGAAATTTGCATTAAGCATGTATTTAGCTACTGCTAAACATCCAAAAATTTAAGGCCCAAGGCCAGAGGCACCAGGGAGGCATGTAGTTTGTGAAAGACACAGAATCAATGTTTACATTTGCATTAAGCATGTATTTAGCTAATGCTAAACTTCAAAAAATTATAGGCCCAAGGCCTGAGGCACCAGTGAGGCAAGTAGTTTGTGAAAAACACAGAATGAGTCTGGAGCAGTCATTCGCAGTACCCAAGAGCGTTTCATAACCCCTTACATTTAAAGATCAATGTTTACATTTGCGTTAAGCATGTATTTAGCTACTGCTAAACATCCAAAAATGTAAGGCCTAAGGCCAGAGGCACCAGGGAGGCAAGATGTTTGTGAAAGACACAGAATGAGTCTGTAGCAGTCATTCGCAGTACCCAAGAGGGTTTCATAACCCCTTACATTTAAAGATCAATGTTCACATTTGCATTAAGCATGTATTTAGCTACTGCTAAAAATATAACATCAGTTTCCCCCATATTAGGAGCATAGTTGTCCCCCAGATTAGTAGCCTAGATGTCCCCCAGATTAGGCAGCATAGATGTCCCCCAGATTAGGAGCATAGATGTCCCCCAGATTAGGCAGCATAGATGTCCCCCAGATTAGGAGCATAATTGTCCCCCAGATTAGGCAGCATAGATGTCCCCCAGATTAGGCAGCATAATTGTCCCAAAGATTAGGCAGCATAGATGTCCCCCAGATTAGGCAGCATAGATGTCCCCCAGATTAGGAGCATAGTTGTCCCCCAGATTAGGAGCATAGTTGTTCCCCAGATTAGGAGCATAGTTGTTCCCCAGATTAGGAGCATAGTTGTCCCCCAGATTAGGAGCATAGTTGTCCCCCAGATTAGGCAGCATAGTTGTCCCCCAGTCAGCGCGGGCCGGTCAGAGCCAATCAAAGGGCCGTATGTGGCAAGCGGGCCGTACAATACCCAGGTCTGCCCCAGAGGTTTTCATAACCAACCATAATAGAGAAATTTTGTTGTAGGAGCATGCTCAATCTACTCCGACCCATCTACTCCGACCCATTGGTGGCTGGAAATCCTGGCTGATCCATCCCTGATTCATCATGACAAACGTCAGTCTCTCCACATTTTTAGTGGATAGAGGAGTTCGCCTTGGGGTGACTATGGCCCCACCCGCACTAAACACCCGCTCTGATGGCACACTACTGGCTGGGCAGGACAGCTTTTCCAGGGCAAACTCTGCTAGTTGTGACCATGAATCAAGTTTGGCTGCCCAGAAGTCCAGCGGATCTTCAATGGTTGTTGGCATGGCCATGTCAAGGTATGCCACCACCTGCTGGTTCATGTCCTGCTCCATGTCTACCTGCTGCTGATGAGTTGCTTCACTATGCGAGTGAAGAAAGCTACTCATCAGCGACTGTAGACTCAGGCTGCTGCTGATTGAGCTGGTACTGCTCCTCCCACCCCTCCCATCCCCAGCAGCCATGGCAGTGGAAGGTGAGAGCAGAGGGCCCCCCGAGTCAGACCTGAGAGTGGATGGACCACCTGGCCGATTAGCCAACTGACTACGTAGAATCACTCTGTAGTAGGTCAGTTTGTCCTCCCTCTCAGTGGGTGTAAAAAAGGCCCCCATTTTGGGACGGTAGCGAGGGTCTAATAAGGTGGAGATCCAGAAGTCATCCCGCTGACGAATTTTGACAATTCGGGGGTCACTACACAAGCAACTGAGCATGCATTGTGCCATTTGCGCCAGTGACTCGGAGGGACTACCTGCCTCCATCTCCACTGCATACTGCCACAGTGTGTCTGGGTCCTCTGTCTCAACTTCCTCATAACCCTCCATCTCCTCTGGCTGCTCCTGCTCCTCCTCTCCTGTCAGAAGACTAGAAACACCGGCCATCTCATCCAACCTAAACTGTGCTCCGCTCTGCCCCTCATCATCCTCCTCCTCCAGTTCAGCCCCCACAGGGCTCATGTAGCCTTGAGATGTAGGCGCAAAGTCTCCATTGCCGTGACCAGCCATGGTTTCAATCATTTGTTGTAGGAAATGTAGGAGTGGAATTACGTTGTTCATGGCGAAATCCAGGCGACTCACAAATAATGTGGCTTCCTCAAAGGGCCTCAGCAAACGGCAGGTGTCATGTATGAGCTGCCACTGGTTCACATTGAAGTTACACAGGGGAGTACTCCTATCTGCTTGGATCATCAAGAAATTGGTGATGGCTTTTCTTTGTTCGTATAGTCTGTCCAACATATGGAGGGTGGAATTCCAACGTGTGGCAACGTCACAAATAAGACTATGTTGTGGGATACCGTTCTGACGCTGCAGCTCAAGGAAGGTGTGCTTGGCGGTGTACAAGTGGCTGAAGTGCATGCACAGTTTCTTTGCCATTTTCAGGATGCTTTGCAAATGGGGTGAAGACTTGAGGAAGTGCTTGACAACCAGATTCAACACGTGTGCCATGCAGGGCGCATGTTTCACACTTCCTTGTTGCAGCGCGGACACAATGTTCTTCCCGTTGTCTGTCACCATGGTTCCCATTTCCAAATTTCGTGGAGTAAGCCATACTCGGATTTCTTTACGAATGAACTTTAGCAGTTCCTCCCTTGTGTGACTCCGTTCGCCAAGGCAAACCATGTGAAGAACAGCTTGACACCGCCATGCCCTACACACATGGTACGATGAATGGCCACCGAGATTTGGACGTGCACTGGAGACCGAGGAGACGGTGGAGCATGAGGAGGCGGTGTTGCACACTGTAACAGGACCAACTGCCTGGGAGCGAGAGCATGGAGGAGGAAGCGGTGTGACCTGTCCAAGTTGCTGTTGTGGCTGTGCAGGAACCACATTTACCCAGTGAGCCATAAAAGACTTGTCCCTGCCCGTAGTTACAGCTGCACACGTCGGCGCTGCCATGCACTTTTGAACACACCGACAGGCTCAAGGACTGGCCCACCTTCTCTTGTACAAACTTATGCAGGGCTGGTACTGCCTTCTTCGCAAAGAAATGACGGCTTGGGACTCTCCACCTCGGCTCATCACAAGCCATCAATTCTCTGAAAGGTGCTGAGTCCACCACTTGAAAAGGGAGGGACTGCAACACCAGCAACTTGGACAGGAGCACATTCAACTTCTGCACCGTTGGATGAGTGGGAGCATACTGTTGTCTCTTTGACATGGCTTCGCCGATGGATTGTTGGCGGAATGGCTGACTAAAAGCGGGAGAAGCAGGAGCGACAGAAGGAGGTTTTGACACACATCTCCTTTCGGCTGAGGTGTTGGAGCCTTGGCTGGATGAAGGAGGGAGCTGATGGTCACTGGGTGAAGTAGCATGCTGGACCACTACATCGGAGCCACGGTACTCCCAGGCCGCTTTATGGTGGCGAAGCATGTGTTGACGCAGGGCCGTGGTGCCGACATTGGGACCCTGCCCTTCTGCCGACAGATCTTGCATGTGGCTACGTGAACCTCCTCCGGATGCCTTATAAAAAACTTCCACACCACCGAGTAGCTGATTTTCCCACCCGCAGTCCGCACTAATTGACTGCTATTGGCGCCATCTCCAGGAACCCCTGTTCCACTACCTCCCGGAAAGGTAGGCTGCCGCGAAGCAGGTGGTCTCCCCCGGGCACGCTTGGCTCCTGAATTTCCACTACTGCCACCACGCTGACTGCGACCCGTGCTACCGCCTTGCTACCTCAAGGGCAACCTGCAACTCTCTTCTCCTGATGATGATGAAGCCCCTTCTGCTCCCGGCTCCCAATTGCGATCGGCTTCATCATCATCAACAGTTGTGTGCACGTCACTGATGTCCTCCTCAGGTTCCCCAACAGTGTCTGCTTCAGGACCCTGAACACTTGCAACACCGCCTCCCACATCACTCTCCGCATCACTACTTGGCCGCCTAGAGGAGCAAGCGGCGCATGTCTCCTCCCCTTCTTGGCTGTCCAGTAGCTGCTGACTGTCCTCTACTGGATCGTCCTCAGTAAAAAGTGGAGCTGAACCCACAGCATAAGATACTTCTTTAGGAGAGGGAACAGCATAGGGCAAAGGCAATGGGAGAACACGAACTGCTCCCGGGCCATGCCAACTGAGGGTTGTGTCTGCGGAACCCACCGACTGTTGACTGGGGGTGTCAGATGTCACTTGTGATGATGTGGATTAGCGTGTTAACCAATCAACGATGACAGATGGATTGCTGGTGGAGACACGACCGCTGGCTGATAACGGGAGCTCAGGCCTCTCGCTGAGACTCCTGCTGCCACTCGCCCCAAGTCTGCTGCCAACTCTGCCTGAAGTATTTAGGCCTCTGCCACTCCTCTGTGCCCGTCCTGGCACTTCTCTGCCTGACATACTTAGTGCATTTATGAGGATGTTAAAATATGCTACACTACTCTTTAAACAGTATTTGTCTAGAACAGCAGCAGGTGATTACTTACGGTTGTCCTTGAACAGTATGTAGCCCCTTGACAGATTAACAGGTACTAGATGGTACAATACTTGGATGTACCTATGCGGTATGCACTGATGAGGGCAGTAATATGCCTAACTATTAGCAGAAAAAACTCTGTATTTTTGTAACACACCAGCCGGTGGATATTATTGTTTGGACTTTGAAGGTTTGGAGCACCTTGACAGATTAACAGGTACTAGATGGTACAATACTTGGATGTACAGATGCGGTATGCACTGTTGAGGGCAGTAATATGCCTAACTATTAGCAGAAAAAATCTGTATTTTTGTAAAACACCAGCCGGTGGATACTATTGCTTGGACTTTGACAGTTTGGAGCACCTTGAAAGATTAACAGGTACTAAATGGTACAATACTTGAATGTACGTATGCGGTATGCACTGATGAGGGCAGTAATATGCCTAACTATTAGCAGAAAAAACTCTGTATTTTTGTAAAACACCAGCCGGTGGATACTATTGTTTTAACTTTGACGGTTTGGAGCACCTTGACAGCTACTAAATGGTACAATACTTGAATGTACCTATGCAGTATGCACTGATTAGGGCAGTAATATGCCTATTAGCAGAAAAAACTCTGTATTTTTGTAAAACACCAGCCGGTGGATACTATTGTTTGGACTTTGACGGTATGGAGCACCTTGACAGCTTAACAGGTACTAAATGGCACAATACTTGGATGTACCTATGCGGTATGCACTGATGAGGGCCTATTAGCAGAAAAAACTCTGTATTTTTTGTAATACACCAGCCGGTGGATACTATTGATTGGACTTTGACGGTATGGAGTACCTTGACAGCTTAACAGGTACTAAATGGTCCAATACTTGGATGTACCTGTGCGCTATGCACTGATGAGGGCAGTAATATGCCTAACTATTAGCAGAAAAAAACTCTGTATTTTTGTAAAACACCAGCCGGTGGATACTATTGTTTGGACTTTGACGGTATGGAGCACCTTGACAGCTTAACAGGTACTAAATGGTACAATACTTGGATGTACCTATGCGGTATGCACTGATGAGGGCAGTTGAATATGCGTAACTATACGCAGAAAAAACTGTTTAAAAAAAAAAACAGCCGGTGAATAGTATTTATTGGACTTGCACAGTATGTAGCCAGCCCCTTGACAGATTAACAGGTACAAAATGGTGCAAATGCACTACAGTCCACTGAACAATCACATATTTCTGAACAGCAGCAGGACCCAACAGTGCAGCACCACAAAAAAAAATCCAGGGATTAAACCCTCAATTGCACTCTGTCACACAATTCTGAGCAGCAGAAGTTTTGTGGAGCAAATCAAAATAAACTCAATTGGGCTGAACAATGAGGAGATAAGATGCTTCAGAAAGTTAAGGCAGCTTGGAGATCTGTATGAGGCAGCTGACAGCTATCTGCCCCTCTCTGCTGCAATGCTCAATAACATGAATAGGAGGTTTAGCAATCCGATAATCTCCTTTATCAAGGAATCACCTCCATATGGGCAGATCTTTCCTCCTCTCTTTCTCCTTCTATCTCTCCTCTCCTTCCTGTCAGTCTTATACCTGCGGCCGTTGGGAGTCACTCCCCTGCTTTTCAGACGATGTGGGATAGATTGAGTGGTCTTACGGTAGCTAAATTTTTTAAGGATGGAGGGGCCCCTCCTATAGACACCTTAGAATCACTGCTACCCCTACGGAGGCTCTCCTTCTTACACTGTAGGCATTTCACCCACTGCTGCACACTATTTAGATCACAATTTCTACCCCTCAGAAATCTCAAGGCTTTTGAACAACTCTCCATGTCAAAAATTCAAGTTGAAGTAAAAGGCCTATTTAACTTTAACTCTTAACTGCTAGAAGAATTTTTTTTTTTTTAATTCAGGTCAGCCCACTGCACAATACTTTGCTCAAATTAATTTGTCTTGTAATGTTAGAGTTTCTATTGGCTTGTTCTGAGGTCACCTTGTTGGGATTTGTAGTGCAGTAACTGGACCCAGTAATACATGTCTCTGAAGTTATCCCACTGTACTATGGTGTGAAGAATTTCTGGGATCAGTAATTCCACAGTGAGTTATTCTGTGTTCTGCTCACTGCTCAACTCTCTCTTCAAGATGGTGGCCGCAAAAAAGTGCATTGGGATTTATAACTATTCTTAATCCTACCCCTATTTTGTCTACTGATTGGCCTGGGCAGCAGTATGCAAGCAATGATTTTCTAACCTGCGGTCATGTGATCTTGCTGCTAGCTGCAAAGTATTCTTGGCTACCCTGGTGTCATATCTGTATTCCGACTTCCTTATATCATGTCGAAATGGGACCAAAAATCCATGGGGGAGATTTATAAAAACCTGTGTAGAAGAAATGTTGACCAGTTGCCTATAACAACCAATCAGATTGTAAGGACTCACGGCAGTAGGCAGAACACATGGAGATCGTGGATCCGCTGGACCTGTGTGGCAGATGATGCGGGCCGTGCCAGGGAGCGGTGTCTAAGGTGCCGCTGGTTTTCTCCAGAGCCCGAGGCAAAGCGGGATGTTCTTGCTGCATCCAGCGGCACCCAGGTCGCTACCCCTGGCACGACTGGACCACACAGGTGGCTGAGGTGATGCGAGGCACAGGAGGGAAACAACAAGACATGGTCAGGATAGCAGAAGGTCAGGGCTGATGGCAGAGGTGCGGAGTCAGGAACGTGGCAGGAGGTCTATAGGCAGGCAGCCCAGGAACAAGGTAAGGTAACGGAGTAGATGGTAAGGTCATGGCAAGGCAAACACAGAATATGCTTTCACTAGGGCTCTAAGGCAACAAATATCCGACAGGGGTATGTGGGAGGTGCAGGTGCTTATAAGAAAGGTATAGGTGCAGCACATAATCACTGGCCCTTAAAATCACAGAGCTCCAGCACGCACGCTCCCCTGGGGGCAGGGGCACGCACTCCAGCGTTGCAAGAAAACCGGAGGGACAGAAGGACAGAAGGAGGCAGAAGTGCCTCTCGGGTGCATCCCACAATGCGAATCCCAGCCCCACCGGCAGGGACTGACAGAGAAGGAGCGTTCACGGCCAGTGTCTCTGGCCAGAGAGCTAATTGTAACGCTGATTGCTTCTTTCATTTTTCATAGGTCCTAATCAAAGTTAAAGAAGCCATCTGATTGGTTGCTATGGGCAACTGGTCAACTTTTCCTCTGAGCAAGTTTTGATAATTCTCCCAATATGTTTTCTTCCTCCCTTCTCTATAATAGCGCAGTTGCCAGGGGCTCACAAACCGAGCATGGCAAACTTCTAATGTTCACCAAACAGTATTTGAGACCAACTTCTGAGCGAGACCAGGTTATAAAGTCTTAGCTAGCTCAAGACCATGACAAAAATCATGTAGGGAGATTTTTGCCTTTGACATTATGAGTCAAATCTATTCAATTCACTGGTATGCTATGAAGCATCAATCTGTCAGGTCTTTAATATACAATAAATATCCATTACTTATTTATAGAAGAACATGGAATAAGTTACATCATAATTTTTCCAAACAATTTTTTCGTTATTAAACTCCAGTTGATTTCCTTCCTGGGCTGATGTATTGAAATATCCAACAACTTTTTGGGTCAATATTCCATTGAGGAGACTTGCATAGTTTAGGATAAAATAGAATGAGGACAATTCTCCTTTCTCATTGAAATGAACGTCTTCTCCAAGAGGATCTCTGAAATGAACTCTTCTTAGGTACTAGGATAATAAACAATACATTATATGTAACTTACAGTAACTGAAAATCATTTTCCTGATAGAATATTAATGAAAAAACTCTACATATATATATATATATATATATATATATATATATATAGATAGATAGATAGATAGATAGATATAGATATATTCTCCTATGGTCCAGTTGAAGCCGCAGTCGCGGTGAAACGGTTGTTGACCTGTCTCACCCGTCTTCGCTCCCATTGTTTGTGAACCCCCTTGCTTGAAATAAAGAAGTACCTTTTATACCAGCGCATCGAGTGCCGTGAGCATCTTTTCTACCTGCCTGTATGGACATCCTGCCTTTGTTCTTTTGCCACTGAGCACCAAAAGACTTGTTGTGATATTGCCACTTCTCTGTTATTATCTGGCACCTCTACAAGCTATCAGGTATCATATGGTGAGAATATATTAGCAGTGCCGTCCCTTATTCTATTTGTGGTGTCTATTTTACACTATTGGTTAGAGGAGAATTACATTGGTAAACAAAATGAATTTTTTTGTGTTTCTTTGATCCTATAGTATTTTGATTCTGATTAAAATGTGTCAGGTATAGTTTTTGAGTAACATGCGTTCAAAATTTATATTTTTTGCAATTGCTTACAAGATAAAATAACTTATATTCTAATATTAACCCCTTAAGGACCAAACCCATTTTGGCCTTAACCACTTAACCCCTTAACCCCTTAAGGACCAGGCCATTTTATACCTTAAGGACCGGAGCGTTTTTTGCAATTCTGACCACTGTCACTTTAAACATTAATAACTCTGGGATGCTTTAAGTTATCATTCTGATTCCGAGATTGTTTTTTCGTGACATATTCTACTTTAACTTAGTGGTAAAATTTTATGGTAACTTTCATCCTTTCTTGGTGAAAAATCCCAAAATTTGATGAAAAAAATGAAAATTTTGAATTTTTCTAACTTTGAAGCTCTCTGCTTGTAAGGAAAATGGATATTCAAAATAAAACATTTTTGGGTTCACATATACAATATGTCTACTTTATGTTTGCATCATAAAATTTATGAGTTTTTACTTTGGGAAGACACCAGAGGGCTTCAAAGTTCAGCAGTAATTTGGAAATTTTTCACAAAATTTTCAAATTCGCTATTTTTCATGGACCAGTTCAGGTTTGAAGTGGATTTGAAGGGTCTTCATATTAGAAATACCCCATAAATGACCCCATTATAAAAACTACACCCCCCAAAGTATTCAAAATGACATTCAATAAGTGTATTAACCCTTTAGGTGTTTCACAGGAATAGCAGAAAAGTGAAGGAGAAAATTCACAATCTTCATTTTTTACACTCGCATGTTCTTGTAGACCCAATTTTTGAATTTTTGCAAGTGGTAAAAAGGAGAAAATTTTTACTTATATTTGAAACCCAATTTCTCTCGAGTAAGCACATACCTCATATGTCTATGTTAATTGTTCGGCGGGCGCAGTAGAGGGCTCAGAAGGGAAGGAGCGTCAAATGGTTTTTGGGGGGCATGTCACCTTTAGGAAGCCCCTATTGTGCCAGGACAGCAAAAAAAAAAACATGGCATACCATTTTGGAAACTAGACCCCTCAGGGAACGTAACAAGCGGTAAAGTGAACCTTAATACCCCACAGGTGATTCACGACTTTTGCATATGTTAAAAAAAAAATTTTTTTTTACCTAAAATGCTTGGTTTCCCAAAATGTTTACATTTTTAAAAAGGGTAATAGCAGAAAATACCCCCCCAAAATTTGAAGCCCAATTTCTCCCGATTCAGAAAACACCCCATATGGGGGTGAAAAGTGCTCTGCTGGCGCACTACAGGTCTCAGAAGAGAAGGAGTCACATTTGGCTTTTTGAAAGCAAATTTTGCTCTGGGGGCATGCCGCATTTAGGAAGCCCCTATGGTGCCAGAACCGCAAAAAAAAACACATGGCATACCATTTTGGAAACCAGACCCCTCGGGGAACGTAAAAAGGGGTAAAGTGAACCTTAATACCCTACAGGTGTTTCACGACTTTTGCATATGTTAAAAAAAAAAAATTTTTACCTAAAATGCTTGGTTTCCCAAAATGTTTACATTTTTAAAAAGGGTAATAGCAGAAAATACCCCCCAAAATTTGAAGCCCAATTTCTCCCGATTCAGAAAACACCCCATATGGGGGTGATAAGTGCTCTGCTGGCGCACTACAGGTCTCAGAAGAGAAGGAGTCACATTTGGCTTTTTGAAAGCAAATTTTGCTCTGGGGGCATGCCGCATTTAGGAAGCCCCTATGGTGCCAGAACCGCAAAAAAAAACCACATGGCATACCATTTTGGAAACCAGACCCCTCGGGGAACGTAAAAAGGGGTAAAGTGAACCTTAATACCCCTTAATACTTAATACTTTTGCATATGTTAAAAAAAAAAAATAAAAATTTACCTAAAATGTTGGTTTCCCAAAAATTTTTGATTTTTAAAAAGGGTAATAGCAGAAAATACCCCGCATAATTTGTAACACAATTTCTCCCGAGTACGGCGATACCCCATTTGTGACCCTAAACTGTTGCCTTGAAATACGACAGGGCTCCAAAGTGAGAGCGCCATGCGCATTTGAGGCCTAAATTAGGGATTGCATAGGGGTGGACATAGGGGTATTCTACGCCAGTGATTCCCAAATAGGGTGCCTCCAGCTGTTGTAAAAGTCCCAGCATGCCTGGACAGTCAGTGGCTATCTGGTAATACTGGGAGTAGTTGTTTTGCAACAGCTGGAGGCTCCGTTTTGGAAACAGTGGCGTACCAGACGTTTTTCATTTTTATTGGGGAGGGGAGGGGGGCTGTGTAGGGGTATGTGTATATGTAGTGTTTTTTACTTTTTATTTTATTGTGCGTTAGTGTAGTGTAGTGTTTTTAGGGTACAGTCGCACGGGCGGGGGTTTACAGTAGTTTCTCGCTGGCAGTTTGAGCAGCGGCAGAAAATTTGCCTCAGCTCAAACTTGCAGCCGGATACTTACTGTAATCCTCTGCCCATGTGAGTGTACCCTGTACGTTCACATTGGGGGGGGGGGAACATCCAGCTGTTGCAAAACTACAACTCCCAGCATGTACGGTCTATCAGTGCATGCTGGGAGTAGTTTTGCAACAGCTGGAGGCTCCGTTTTGGAAACAGTGGCGTACCAGATGTTTTTCATTTTTATTGTAGGGGTATGTGTATATGTAGTGTTTTTTTACTTTTTATTTTATTGTGTGTTAGTGTAGTGTTTTTAGGGTACAGTCGCACAGGCGGGGGTTCACAGTAGTTTCTCGCTGGCAGCTTGAGCTGCAGCAGAAAATTTGCTGCAGCTCAAACTTGCAGCCGGATACTTACTGTAATCCTCCGCCCATGTGAGTGTACCCTGTACATTCACATTGGGGGGGGGGGGGGGACATCCAGCTGTTGCAAAACTACAACTCCCAGCATGTACGGTCTATCAGTGCATGCTGGGAGTTGTAGTTTTGCAACAGCTGGAGACACACAGGTTGTGAAACACCGAGTTTGACAACAAACTCAGTGTTTTGCAACCATTGTGCCTTCAGCTGTTGCAAAAGCTACAACCCCCAGCATGTACGGACAGCGGAAGGGCATGCTGGGTGTTGTAGTTATGCAACAGCCGGAGGCATACTACTTTGGCTGGGGATGCTGGGGATTGTAGTTATGCAACAGCTGGAGACACACTGGTTTGCTACTTAACTCAGTGTGCCTTCAGCTGTTGCAAAACTACAACTCTCAGCAGTCACCGACAGCCAACGGGCATGCTGGGAGTTGTAGTTATGCAACCAGCAGATGCACCACTACAACTCCCAGCATGCCCTTAAGCTGTTTGTGCAAGCTGGGAGTTGTAGTTACACAACAGCTGAAGGTACACTTTTCCATAGAAAGAATGTGCCTCCAGCTGTTGCAAAACCATAAGTCCCAGCATGCCCATAAGTGCATGCTGGGAGTTGTGGTGGTTTGCCTCCTCCTGTTGCATAACTACAGCTCCCAGCATGCCCTTTTTGCATGCTGGGAGCTGTTGCTAAGCAACAGCAGGAGGCTGTCACTCACCTCCTGCTGCTGCTTGATCGCCGCACAGGTCAGTCCCGCCGCCGCCGCCGTTGTCGCTCCTGGGGCCCCGATCCCAACATTAACGCCGGGGATCGGGGTCCCCAGCACCCGGGGTGCACGTCCCGCACCCGCTCACGTCCTCCGGAAGAGGGGCGGAGCGGGTGCGGGAGTGACACCCACAGCAGGCGCCCTGATTCGTCGGCCGGTAATCCGGCCGACGAATCAGGGCGATCGTGAGGTGGCACCAGTGCCACCTCACCCCTGCAGGCTCTGGCTGTTCGGGGCCGTCTCTGACGGCCCCGATCAGCCAGTAATTCCGGGTCACCGGGTCACTGAAGACCCGATTGACCCGGAATCGCCGCAGATCGCTGGACTGAATTGTCCAGCGATCTGCGGCCATCGCCGACATGGGGGGTCATAATGACCCCCCTGGGCGATATGCCGCGATGCCTGCTGAACGATTTCAGCAGGCATCGGGCACCGGCTCCCCTCCGGCTAGCGGCAGGGGGCCGGGAAAGGACAGGATGTACTCCTACGTCCTCGGTCCTTAAGGACTCGGAAATGGGGGCGTAGGAGTACGTCCATTGTCCTTAAGGGGTTAAGGACCCGGGGTTTTTCCGTTCTTGCATTTTCGTTTTTTCCTCCTTACCTTTAAAAAATCATAACTCTTTCAATTTTGCACCTTTTTTTTGTGCCACCAATTCTACTTTGTAATGACATCAGTCAATTTATCCAAAAATATACGACAAAATGGAATAGAAAAACATGTGAGACAAAATTGAAAAAAAAAAAACATTTTGTAAATTTTGGGGGCTTCTGATTCTACACAGTGCATTTTTTGTAAAAATTACAACTTCTCTTTATTCTTTAGGTCCATATGATTAAAATGATACCCTACTTATATTAGTTTGATTTTGTCGTACTTCTGGAAAAAAATCATAACTACATGCAGGAAAATGTATACGTTTAAAATTGTCATTTTCTGACCCCTATAACTTTTTTATTTTTCCGCGTATGGGGAGGTATGAGGGCTCATTTTTTGCGAAGTGATCTGAAGTTTTTAGCAGTACCATTTTTGTATTCATAGGACTTATTGATCGCTTTTTATTCATTTTTTCACCATATTAAAAGTGACCAAAAATGCACTATTTTGACTTTGGAATTTTTTTGTGCATACACCATTGACTGTGCGGTTTAATTAATTATATATTTTTATAATTCGGACATTTCCGCACACAGCGATACCCCATATGTTTATTTTATCTTTTTTCAACTTTAAATTTTTATTATATTTATACAGAAAAATACAAACAAGTAGGAATAGTTGGGGTGATTTACCCCTCAGAAGCATAGAAACACAAACAAGTAATAATCCAAAACAGTACAATCGAGTAAAGCAATCACATCTGTGACAGACTAAAGCAATAGACAACAAATCGCACATTTGGATCATGTAGTCATAAACATAACGGGGGGGTGAGGGGGGGATGACTACGACAACAATCTCAAACAGAAGGGCAAGGAAACATAAAAGTAATTGGACAGAGAAGGAAAGAAAAAGGGGGGGGGGTTGAATGAAGCAAGAAGAGAAGAGAAGGTCCAAAAGAAGTGTAGAGATCATGGAGGATGCCTGTCAGTGAATCTGTCCCAAGGGTACCATACCTAAATAAATTGTGGGATGGTGTTATTTAACCCCTTAAGGACCCAGCCATTTTACACCTTAGGACCCTGCCATTTTTAGCACATCTGACCACTGTCACTTTAAACATTAATAACTCTGAAATGCTTTTAGTTATCATTCTGATTCTGAGATTGTTTTTTCGTGTCATATTCTACTTTAACATAGTGGTAAAATTTTGTGGTAACTTGCATCCTTTCTTGGTGAAAAATCCCCAAATTTGATGAAAGATTTGAAAATTTTGCATTTTTCTAACTTTGAAGCTCTCTGCTTGTAAGGAAAATGGATATTCCAAATTATAATTTTTTTATTCACATATACAATATGTCCACTTTATGTTTGCATCATAAAATTGACTTGTTTTTACTTTTGGAAGACACCAGAGGGCTTCAAAGTTCTGCAGCAATTTTCCAATTTTTCACAAAATTTCCAAAATCACGATTTTTCAGGGACCAGTTCAGGTTTGAAGTGGATTTGAAGGGTCTTCATCTTAGAAATACCCAACAAATGACCCCATTATAAAAACTGCATCCCCAAAAAGTATTCAAAATTACATTCAGTCAGCATTTTAACCCTTTAGGTGTTTCACAGGAATAGCAGCAAAGTGAAAGAGAAAATTCACAATCTTCATTTTTTACACTCGCATGTTCTTGTTGACCAAATTTTTTAATTTTTACAAGGTGTAAAAGGAGAAAATGTATAGTTATATTTGTAGCCCAATTTCTCTTGAGTAAGCACATACCTCATATGTCTTTGTAAAGGGTTCGGCGGGTGCAGTAGAGGGCTCAGAAGCGAAGGAGCGACAAGGGAATTTTGGAGAGTACGTTTTTCTGAAATGGTTTTTGAGGTGCATGTTGCATTTAGGAAGCCCCTATGGTGCCAGAACAGCAAAAAAAAAAAAAAAAAACACATGGCATACCATTTTGGAAACTAGACCCCTTGAGGAACATAACAAGGAATAAAGTGAGCCTTAATACCCCACAGGTGTTTCACGACTTTTGCATATGCAAAAAAATAAAATAAAAATTTCAATAAATTGTGTCTTTCCCCCCAAATTTCACATTTTTGCAAGGGTTAATAGCAGAACATACACCACAAAATTTGTAACCCCATCTCTTCTGAGTATGGAGGTATCCCATAAGTTGACCTGAAGTGCACTACGGGCGAACAACAATGCTCAGAAGAGAAGGAGTCATATTTGGCATTTTGAGGGCAAATTTTGCTCGGAGGCATGTCGCATTCAGGAAGCCCCTATGGTGCCAGGACAGCAAAAAAAAAAAACACATGGCATACCATTTTGGAAACTAGACCCCTTGAGGAACGTAACAAGGAATAAAGTGAGCCTTAATACCCCACAGGGGTTTCACGACTTTTCCATAAGTAAAAAAAAATAAAAAATTTCACTAAAATGTGTGTTTCCCCCCCAAATTTCACATTTTTGCAAGGGTTAATAGCGGAAAATACCCCCAAAAATTTTTAACCCCATCTCTTCTGAGTATGGAGGTACCCCATAAGTTGACCTGAAGTGCACTATGGGCGAACTACAATGCTCAGAAGAGAAGGAGTCATATTTGTCTTTTTGAGAGCAAAATTTGCTCGGGGGGCATGTCGCATTTAGGAAGCCCCTATGGTGCCAGGACAGCAAAATAACCCCCACATGCCATACCATTTTGAAACTAGACCCCTTGAGGAACGTAACAAGGGGTACAGTGAGCATTTACCTCCCCCCCCCCCCCCCACTGGTGTCTGTCAGATCTTTGGAACAGTGGGCTATACAAAAATTTTTATTTGCACAGCCCACTGTTCCAAAGCTCTGTCAGACACCAGTGGGGTGTAAATTCTCACTGCACCCCTCATTACATTCCGTGAGGGTTGTAGTTTCCAAAATGGGGTCATGAGGGTTTTTTTTTTTTTGCGTTTGTCAAAACCGCTGTAACAATCAGCCACCCCTGTGCAAATCACCTCAAATGTACATGGTGCACTCTCCCTTCTGGGCCTTGTCGTGCGCCCCCAGAGCACTTTGCGCCCACATATGGGGTATCTCCGTAGTCGGGAGAAATTGCATTACAAATTTTGCGGGGCTTTTTTCCCTTTTACCTCTTGTCAAAATGAAAAGTATAGGGCAACACCAGCATGTTAGTGTAAACAATTTATTTTTTTACACTAATATGCTGGTGTAGACCCCAACTTCACCTTTTCATATGGGGTGAAAGGAGAAAAAGCCCCCCAAAATTTGTTAGGCAATTTCTCCCGAGTACGGCGATACCCCATATGTGGCCCTAAACTGTTGCCTTGAAATACGACAGGGCTCCGAAGTGAGAGCGCCATGCGCATTTGAGGCCTAAATTAGGGATTTGCATAGGGGTGGACATAGGGGTATTCTACGCCAGTGATTCCCAAACAGGGTGCCTCCAGCTGTTGCAAAACTCCCAGCATGCTTGGACAGTCAACGGCTGTCCGGCAATACTGGGAGTTGTTGTTTTGCAACAGCTGGAGGCTCCATTTTGGAAACAGTGGCGTACCAGACGTTTTTCATTCTTATTGGGGAGGGGGGCTGTGTAGGGGTATGTGTATATGTAGTGTTTTTTACTTTTTATTTTATTGTGTGTTAGTGTAGTGTAGTGTAGTGTTTTTAGGGTACAGTCACATGGGGGGGGGATTACAGTGAGTTTCCCGCTGCGAGTTTGAGCTGCCGTGCAAAATTTGCTGCATCGCAAACCTGCAGCCTGATACTCACTGTAAGCCCCCTGCCCATGTGAATGTACCCTGTACATTCAAAGGGGGGGGGGGGGTAACCTCCAGCTGTTGCAAAACTACAACTCCCAGCATGTACAGTCTATCAGTGCATGCTGGTAGTTATAGTTTTGCAACAGCTGGAGGCACATGGGTTGGGAAACACTGAGTTAGGAAACAGACAGTTTCCCAACCAGTGTGCCTCCAGTTGTTGCAAAACCACAACTCCCAAACATTCTCAGGCATGCTGGAAGTAGTAGTTCGGCAACATCTTTAGAGCCAGATGTTGCTGAACTACAACTCCCAGCATGCTTGGAGTTTTAGTTTGCAACATCTGGAGGACTACAGTTTGCAGACCACTAATACAGTGGTTCCCAATCTGTGCCCTTCCAGATGTTGCAAAACTACAACTCCCAGTATGCCAAAACTGTCCAGGCATGCTGGGAGTTGTAGCTCTGCAACATCTGAAGGGCCAGATGTTACAGAACTACAACTCCCAGCATGCCTGGACAGTAAGGGCATGCTGAGGATGTGTAGTTTTGCAACATCTGGAAGGGCACAGTGGTCTCCAAATTGTGGACCTCCAGATGTTGCAAAACTGCAACTCCCAGCATGCCAAGGCGCCAAGGGCTGTCTGGGCATGCTGGGAGTTGTAGTATACAGGGTCCCATTACAGCAATGCATGTCGCTTTACGGCGACGTGCATTGCTGTAAACGGCCCGACCGCGGCTGAAGAGGAACTCACCTGTCGCCGCCGCCGCTGTCTTCATCGCCGGGATCCGGGTCTTCAGGGACGAGGTAAGTACCAGGGCCGGGCCCCAGCACTCCCCCGTCCCTCGCCGCGTCCTCCGGTCTTCCTCCCGTCCTCTACGGACTTCCAGGGGCCGGGCAGGGCGAGAGGAAGTAATCGCCCCCCCCCCCCCTGCGATTGGTCGGTTAGCTAACCGAAGAATCGCAGGGGATAGGAGGAGGTGGCAGGCTTGCCACCTCGCTCCTATACTTCAGCATGGTCCTGGCTGTCTTTGAAAACCGGGATCATGCAAAATTACCGGGCGGTCGGGTCCCAGAGACCCGATCAGCCCGGTATCGCCGCAGATCGCAGGGGCGATTTCCCTCGCGGTTTGCCCTGGATGCCTGCTGAAGCATTTCAGCTGGTATCCGCTTCCGATCTCTGCCCGGCGCGCGGCAGGGACCGGAAAACGCCAGGGCGTAAGTTTACGCCCTGGGTCCTTAAGTACCAGGGCACCAGGCGTAAAATTACGCCCTGGGTCCTGAACAGGTTAAAGAGTCAGTAATAGATTCCATAGAGCGGATTTCGCGGACCCAGGCCATGAGTTCACCCTCAGACGGGGCGGGGGGGGGGGGGGCTGGGAAGTTTTTTTCCAATGTTTTGCAATGAGAGTTTTTGCTGCCAGAACAATGTGTAGAAATAACTTAAATGGCTGACCAGTCAAGGCCCTAGTAGACAAATGTAAAAGATAGACTAAGGGGTCTAGGGGCATCCCAACTCCCAATACGTCATGGATAAGCCATTACCCAAAATGTAGTGATCAGTGGGCAGGACCAAAATATATGGTAAGTGTCCCCGAGTCCCACACCATATCTCCAGCATTGCGGTGGAATATCAGGATTCAATTTGTTGAGGAGGACAGGGGTATGGTTCCAACCCATAAGCAATTTGTATTGTGTCTGTTTATAAGCTGTACATATGGAAGCCCGAGAGGCCCTGTCCCAAACACTCCGATGTGGAATCGAAATAGAAGTGTTAAGGACTTCCTCCCAACGCCCCAAATAATGGTGGGAGGGGAGGGCACCGTCCACAGGGGAGATCAAAAGGGAGTAAATACTCAAGAGCAGTCCCTTCGTCTGTGGCCCACTCCTACACAACCTCTCAAAGCTCGTAGGGAGCGACACCATTAGCGAGCCCCGCAGCAAGGACAAGTAATGTCGGAGCTGCGTATAGTAAGTGAGTGCAGAGGCAGGGAGTTCCCAACGAGATTTCAGATCGTCAAAAGACAGTAGAGTCTGAGTAACAGGATTCATCACGTCGGCCCAGCAGAATAAGCCTCTCGAGCCCCATTCCCTTACCATAAGTGAGGTGCCTCCAGGAGAAAAGTCAGGGTGGTAGAGAAAAGACTGCATTGGGGAGAAAGAGGAGAGGAGTTAGAATCATCTGGACGTATCGTGTGAAAGACATAGGGCCTAAAAGCATGCGCATAGGGGACAGAAGCGGCAAGGACCACAGGAAAGAGTTAGGATGTACGGGCGCCAACCATAGCTTTTTTTTTACTATAAGCAAGGTGAGTAGACCACGCAGCTAGGTGACGAAGGTGCCCGACCCCAATAGTATTTTGTGACATCAGGGACCCCCAGGCCTCCAGAAACTCGGTTCGCCATCAGTACCGACATAGGGAACCTATGTCTTTTAGTGTCCCAAATGAACCGAAAAAAAACGGACTGGAAGGACCGCAGCGTAGCTAATGGGACCCGTACCGGTAACGTTTGGAAAAAATAGAGTAATTTAGGAAGAATGGTCATTTTAACTGCAGCGATCTGCCTGAAAAAGGAAATGTATTGCGATCTCCACTTTTCTAATAAAGAACGCAGCTCTCTGAACAAAGCAGGGAAATTTACAGAATAGAGTGAGGAATAGGTATGGGAGAGGGAGACTCCAAGATATTTAATGGCAGAGGGAGACCAGCGGAAGGAATAGTTAGAACAGAGTAGGGAGATCAGGGAGGGTGAGAGATTTACAGGCATTGCTTCAGACTTAGAGAGGTTGACTTTATAGCCCAAAACCAAACCATATTCATGCAGGAGTTTATATAGTGTGGGCAATGACAAGAGGGGATTAGTGAGGGTAAGTAAAACGTCATCCGTAAAAAGGCAAATCTTAAAGGTCTTCCCATGGAGGGAGATCCCAGAGACATCCGGGGTCCCCCGGATCAGAGCCGCCAGTGGCTCTATGCAAAGGGCAAAAATCAGGGGAGACAGCGGACATCCCTGTCTAATAAAAGGGTAAAGGGTAAATGCGGGGGGGAAGAGTCAGTCGGGAGCTTGAGAGAGGCAGAGGAGTAGAGACCCTGCAGTGCAGTGAGGAAGTCACCCGTGATCCCAAATTTATGAAGAGTAGCAAACATAAATGGCCAACCCAATCTATCAAAAGCCTTTTCGGCATCCAAGCTTAAAATTAAAGCCTGCTCAGATTGTTTGTTAAGAAGATCTATGAGATTGACAACCCTTCTAGTATTATCGCTTCCCTGATGACAGGGGATAAAACCAACTTGATCCTTATGAATAAGGGCGGGGAGAAAACAACAGAGACGAGCTGCCAAAACCTTAGAGAACAACTTCAGATCTTAGTTCAACAGGGCTATGGGCCTATAGCTGGAAGAATCATGTGGGTCTTTGGTAGGTTTAGAAATCAGGGTAATCAATGAATGTAGAAAGGACTGCGGAATCCCCTCCCCACCTTAGAAAAAAATTGAATAAGGGGACTAGTCGAGGGAGAAGGACAGACGAGTAAGTTTTATAGTAAAAATAGGTAAACCCGTCAGGTCCCAGAGAGCGCCCAGATGGGAGAGACTTAAGAACTTCTGTGAGTTCTTCCAGTGTAATGGGAGCGTTCAGGGACTCCCTGTCGGACACAGAGAGAGTAGGAAGACTACACCTAGATAGAAATGTCTCTAATGCAGCGGCACGTCCTCCCGGGTCTGAGGGAAGTTGTGAGGGTAGAGAGTATAACTTGGAGTAGTAGTCATGGAGGAGGCAGGAGATAGAGTCAGGATGATATTGGAGAGTCCCCGTAACATCCCTCTGGGCAAAAGGAGCCTGAGCTGCCGCACGATCCCTCAAACGTCTAGTTAACATCATATGGGCCTTATTGCCCTTTTCATAAAACCTCTGCTTAGCATAAAGCAGTTGACGCTCAACTTTATGGAGGACCAAGTCACCCAGCTGGGACCGTGCAACAACTAGCCGCCTCAGCACCGCAAGGGAAGGGGTAGTTAGTAAGAGAGTTTCCAGGGTGGAAATTTGGTCCTTTAGTTTCCAGGAGCGGGTCAAGGCATCTTGTTTCAGTCTAGAGCCCAGTGCAACACAATGGCCTCTAATCGCCGCTTTGTGGGCCTCCCATAAAGTACCCAGGGAGGATACAGAGCCTTCATTTTCCGCAAAATAATCAGTTATGCTACGCAAGATCGAGTGCCGGGAAGAAGGAGTTTTAAGCTCGGAATCATTGAGACACCAATGACAACGGCGTGAGGAAGAAGTGAAAGGGGAAAAGGACACAAGAACAAGGCCATGATCAGACCAGGAGATAGGTTCCATGGAGGCTGAGGAGAGCATACGCAGCATTGGGAGGTTCCCCAAAAAATAATCGATTCGCGTATGGAGTTTATGAGGGTGGGAGTAAAAAGAAAAGGAGCGATCCGATGGATGGTTAATACGCCAGAGGTCATAGAGCGCAGCTGAATGGACAAACCAACGAAAAAGTGTAGAGAGATGCAACAAAGGGGCAGGCGGTGGAGAGTCTGTTAGGGAGTAGCGATCAGCGGAGGGAGAAAAAAACAAGTAAGAGTCCCCGCCCAGCAGCCAGGCCGAGGTTGGGTACGCAGACAGACGCTTCAAGTTAAAGTCCCCGCCCAGCAGCCAGGCCGAGGTTGGGTACGCAGACAGATGCTTCAAGTTAAAGTCCCCGCCCAGCAGCCAGGCCGAGGTTGGGTACATAGACAGACGCTTCAAGACCCGCCGGAGGAAAGGGATTGGTGCAGAATTTGGGGCATAAACGTTACAAAGTAGCAGAGGTTTCCCCCCGAGGGTGCCATGTAAAATTACAAACCGTCCCGAAGGGTCAGTGAAAGATGAGGAGACTTGCAAGGGGCAGTGTCGTGATACTAAGATAGCTACTCCCCCTACCTTCCTATCAGAGGAAGCCATGTATACCTGAGGGTAAAGGTGTTGCAGGAATTGAAAGGAGCCCGTCCTGTCAAAGTGCATCTCCTGAATATAGATGATACCCGCCTTGAGAGCCACCAGCTCCCGTTGCAGTAGACGCCGTTTAGCGGGGGTGTTAAGACTCTTCGCATTCAGGGAAACGCACTTTGCCATGAGGGGCTGGTGTGGTGTAAGACAGGTGCCATGTAAAGTACTCACTCAGAAAAGTAGAAAACGCATCAGCAGGCCAGCCCAAGTCCGCAGATCGGCATAGTTCAGTACCGGACCTAAAAGAAGAGCTGAGAAGAAAAACAGGAGACCCAGAGAAAAGGGAAAGACAGGATACAAGAGGGGGAGAACACAAGGGAGAGACAAACAGGGATACAAAACAGTAAACAAACCACTGGCGCTAGAGCCAGAGAAGAGACCTTTGTAAAACAATTCAATAATGCAAGAGAAATGAGCAACAACATTACTATATTTGTCACGGCCTCATCGGGGGAAGTGGAAGTACGCATCAAAGGGAGGTCACTCTAAGAAATATAAACTCCATCCACCCAAAGGCCATGCCAAATCTAGACTATACAAAGGGGGCCAGAAGGGCACCCGTTAACTTAGAAGCTGTGATAAAGGACAACTATAGTAAACAGCAATTAAAAGAACACAGAACCCCGCCAGTTAAGGCGAGAACCAGACAGTTAGTCACAGAACATGAGGACCCAAAAAATAGCTCCAGTACATCAATCAGGGAGGGTCATGACGGGATCCAGATGAGGACTGTGGGCGTTGGCCCCGACCACCTCCGCAACGCTTCCCACGAACTGGCTGCCACACCGGAGGAGGCGGAGGGGGAGGGGGTGGTAGAGCCCAGTCAGGAAGTTTCGGGATTTGGAGATCTTAAACAGCACAAAACTCCGGGATATCAGCATGTGAACGTAGAACTGCAGAGCGTCCATTCCAACAGGCTTGGAAAGCAAACGGAAAGGACCACCTGTAGGGAATCTGTGCCGAGCGTAGAGATGACAGGAGAGGCTGTAGCATCTTGCGTTTGCGTAGGGTAATCCAAGAAAGATCCTGGAACAGCTGGATAGGTGCCCCATCAAAGTCAAAGTCCCGGAGGGTGCGTGATTTGGTCATAATCCTCTCCTTCAATTGAAAGTCGTTAACACAGCAGATCACATCCCTAGGAGGGCCAGAGGTAGGGCGAAGGCGATAGCTTCCAGGGTGGCATGAAGATCTTCTTCCCAGGTAGCCTCAGGCAATCCACGAACCCTAATGTTGTTTCTCCTACCCCTGTTATCCAGGTCCTCCACACGTGAGTGTAGATCACCAAGAAATGCAGATTGAGCAGAGAAGGCTTCATGCAGGTCAGCAATGTAGGATCTAGTAGAGTCATGAGCGTCTTCCATGTCGTCCACTCGGCCTGAGACATGTTGGAGATCTCGGCGCATGTCCGCAGTCTCAGCCCTACAGGCCTCTTGCACCTCAGCAATAAGAATCTTGAAGTCCCCCTTTGTCGGAATTTGAGAGAGCAACAGAGAGAGATCAGGGGTAGCCGGGGACAGGAGCAGGGACCCCTGAACACTTCAGCTCGGAATCCAGGCAAGCATCCCAGATACAAGGCACAGTAGGCCCAGAGGGTGCCTCCGGAGGCTGTGAGGGTGGGTTTTGGGGGGGTGGGTGCCCCTGGGGCAGACATATTTCTCTGCAGCTTAGGAGAGGTGCAAAAGGGTCGGGCAAAGGCCCCATGGAGACCAGTCCCAGCAGTTGCAGCAGCAAGGTGGTCAGTACCCGCGACCCCAGCAGAGGATCCCAGCAGGAGAGGAGCCGAGGAGGAGGCTAGAGGGACAGCAGGTGACAAGTCCCGTCACTGCGTTTGGGGCAAAGATGGCAGTGATGGCCCTTTAAGAGGGTACAGTCCCTGCGTCTCGGGGATCCGGGCCTTGCAGGATGAAAGAACTAATGAAAGGGTCCCAGGGAGGAGAGGCAGTCCCTGATGGTGAAGGTACAGAGTAAAACAGGGCCAGAGAGGCACCTACCTCCACAGTGCAGAGATCCATGGAGCTGGAGCCCAGGTCCCCCGCAGCCACCCCCATCGCAGAGGAAGAAGAAGATGGCGGACGGCCAATCCCTCCAGTCAGCACACCGAGGTCCAGGGCAGTAAGCGGCAGCAAGGGCGATGGTGCAGGAGTCCCTGCAGAGTCAGGTGGGTAGCTGGGCAGGTCCGGTCGTTTAGCAGAGCGCACCACCATAGGGCCGACTGAGCGGAAAAAGGGGGTGATTCAAACGTTTATTAGGGAAGGGGTTAAATGATCTTTATTCACTTTTTTTCCCACTATTTGTTTGCAGTGTTATAGCTCTCAAACTATCCCGACCAACTCAGTGGGCTGTTCGGGACTGCCGCAGCGAAATCGCAGTGTCCCGAACAGCTTGCAGGACACCAGGAGGATCCCTACCTGCCTCCTGCGTGTCCGATCGCCGAATGACTGCTCAGTACCTGAGATCCAGGTATGAGAAGTCAAGCGGCAGAATCATTGATCAATGTTATCCTATGGGATAACAATGATCAATGTAAAAGATCAGTTTGTGCAGTGTTATAGCCCCCTATGGCTATAACATTGCAAAAAATAAAAATAAAAGTGAAAAAATATAAAGATCATTTAACCCCTCCCCTAATAAAAGTTTGAATCACCCCTCTTTTCCCATTTAAAAAATAAACCAGTGTAAATAAAAATAAACATATGTGGAACCACCGCGTGAGGACATGTCCGAATTATAAAAATATATTGTTAATTAAACCGCACGGTCAATGGCGTACGCGCAAAAAAATTCCAATATCCAAAATAGTGTATTTTTGGTCACTTTTCATATCATGAAAAAAAATTATGAAAAGCGATCAAAAAGTCCGACCAATACAAATATGGTACCGATAAAACCTTCAGATCACGGCGCAAAAAATGAGCCCTCATACTGCCCAGTAAGCGGCAAAATAAAAAAGTTATAGGGGTCATAAAATTACAATTTTAAACGTATAAATTTCCCTGCATGTAGTTATGATTTTTCCAGAAGTACGACAAAATCCAACCTACTGTATATAAGCAGCGGATTCATTTTAATCATATGGACCTACAGAATAAAGATAAGGTGTCATTTTTACCGAAAAATTTACTGAGTAGAAACAGAAGCCCCCAAAATTTACAAAATTATGTTCTTTAATTGTGTCTCACAATGATTTTATTTTCTGATTTGCCCTATATTTTTGGGTAAAATGACTGACGTCATTACAAAGTAGAATTGGTGGCGCAAAAATATGTAATCATATGGATTTTTAGGTGCAAAATTTTAAGATTTAGGATTTTTTAACCCCTTAAGGACCTAGGTCATATGGATACGCCCTGGCTTACAGGTACTTAAGGATATCTATCAGCAGGCACCCCACGAAAATGCCCAGGGGGGGTCATCAGACCCCCCAAGTCGGCGATCGGCGCAAATCGCAAGTGAATTCACACTTGCCACCCCTCCTATCCTTGCTATTGATCGTCAGAAGCGACGTCCAATAGCAGATCGGGGGCGTTGAGGTTAACTTTCGTTTTCCCATCCTGCCCACAAACAATAGGCGAGGCATAACGAGGAAACAGAAGAGGACCGGCGGCAGAAGATCCACTTACCCATCCGGAGGCAGCGGGCGACGGTGATCGTCGGGTGGCGATGTCGTGCGGCAGAAGAGGACGGCTCCCTGGATCCTACGGAAGCAGGTAAGTTGCCAAGCAACATCTGGAGGGCTACAGTTTGTAGCCCTCCAGATGTTGCCAAACTAAAACTCCGAGCATGCCCAGACAGCTGTTTGGGCATGCTGGAATATGTAGTTTTGCAACAGCTGGAGGGCTACAGTTTGAGACCACTGTACAGTGGTCTCTAAGCTGTATCCCTCCAGATCTTGCAAAACTACAACTCCTAGCATGCCCAAACAGCTGTTTGCTGTCTGTGCATGCTGGGATTTGTAGTTTTGCAACATCTGGAGCGCCACAGTTTGGAGATCACTGTACAGTGGTCTATAAACTGTAGCCCTCCAGATGTTGCAAAACTGCAAATTCCAGTATGCCTAAACAGCAAACAGCTGCCTAGGGATGCTGGAAGTTGTAGTTGTGTACCTCCAGCTGTTGCATAACTACATCTTGTAGTTTTGCTACAACTGGAGGCACACTGGTTGGAAAATACTGAGTTAGGTAACAGAACCTAACTGAAGGTTTTCCAACCAGTGTGCCTCCACCTGTTGCAAAAGTACAACTCCAAGCATGCATGGTCTGTCAGTACATGCTTGGAGTTGTAGTTTTGAAACAGCTGGAGGTATACCCCCCCCCCCCCCATGTGATTGTACAGGGCACATTCACACAGGCAGGTTTATAGTAAGTTTCCTGCTTCAAGTTTGGGCTGCAGCTAATTTTTCACCAAAGCGCAAACTCCTGGTGGGAAACTCACCGTAACAAGTCAGTGTGAATGTACCCTAAAAACACTACACTACACTAACACATAATAAAGGGTAAAACACTACATATATACCGAAGCAAATGCTGAGGGGGGTCCTGGGACCCCCAAATGTCGGCGATCGTCGCAGATCGTCCGCGAAATCGCCCGGGCGATTTGCGATGATTCCAGTCATTCGGGTCAGTGGTGACCCGATGACCCAGAACTAGATGGTGATCGGCAGTGTACGATACACCGCCAATCACCTGTCGTTGCTGGGGAGAGGGGACAATACCGTCACCTCCCCAACAACGCTACTATTGGCCGGCAATCCTCTGACCAATAGTAGAGCGGCAGAGGAGGGGTTAACGGTTCCTTCCCGCTGCTGCACCCGCTCCGTGTTCAGTCAGGGGGCGACAGTGAGGAGAAGACCGTGGATCCCCCCTCGGCGCTCCGGAGCCCCCTCACCAGCCTTCTAATAGGGACAGCAGATTGCAGGGACAGGTAGGAGTTAATAAAGTTGAAAAAGTAAAAAAAAAAATAAGTAAAAAAAAAGTTGAAAAAATCCCCCCGTGACCCCCTAAGAGGTCCCCCAGGGTCCTACTAGGGTCTGATCCCTTACCCCGGGTCCTATTAGGGGTTCAGGGAGCTGCGTGCGCCACCCCTTTTTTTGGGGGCCGCAGTTTTTATTTTTTTTATATTACTGTTGTACACTTTTTACAAGCACCAAGCACCATACACTACATACCTCCCGCCCCCCCGACACTAGTACGAGTGGCAATGCCGCTCGTAATAGGAGTCCGGCCTCCTTCCGATGACCCTGTCTGTAGCACCCCAGAGGGTTATCAGCCACGGATTCCTGTTGGCTTCACTGATCTGGACTTTTTCAAGTTTTTTTTCAGTGACAGCCTGGTCAATCACATGGTGGAGCAAACAAACTTGTATGCCCAGCACTTCATTGACCACCACCCCGATTCGCTTTTGGCCAGGCCCAATAAATGGCGTGCCATTGATGCAGCGGAAATGAGGACATTTTGGGGCCTCACGCTGCATATGGGCCTGGACAAAAAACCAAGTGCTCGTCATTACTGGAGCGGGGACGTCCTCTATCAGACCTCGCTTTACAGTATGGCGATGACACAGAGGCGGTTCGAGGCCATTCGGAAATGCCTGCATTATGCAGATAATGCGGCATGTCCGCCCCGAGGTGATCCCGCCCATGACCGGCTTTACAAAGTGAGGCCGGTCATCGATCACTTTGGGACCAAATGTTTGAAGGCCTACGTACCGCTCAGGGACCTCTCTGTAGATGAGTCTCTCATCAGTTTTAAGGGGAGACTCATCTTCAGCCAGTATATTCCCTCGAAGCGGGCACGGTATGGCGTGAAACTCTACAAACTCTGCGAGAGTACCTCCGGGTACACTTGCAAGTTTAGAGTATATGAGGGACGAGATTCCCGCATTGAACACCCAGAATGTCCACCCACTCTGGGTGTTAGCGGGAAACTCGTTTGGGACCTTGTGCACCCATTGCTGGATAAGGGTTTCCACGTATACATGGATAACTTTTATACCAGCATCCCTCTGTTCAAATCCCTTCCTGCCAGATCCACGTCCGCTTGTGGGACCGTGCGGAAGAACCAGAGAGGCCTCCCTCTAAATTTGGTCCAGACGCTTATCCCCAAGGGCAGGGCCGGACTGGCCTACCGGGATACCGGGGAGATTCCCGGTAGGCTGCCCGCTCTGTGGGCTGGCAGCAGCTGGCCCATGCTTGACTGGCCAATACAGAGAGTAGCACGGGCCGGCCACCTCCTGACATGTCCGCTGCCGTTACCTTTTTATTTTATTTTTATCAGTTACTGGGGCCGGGCTTGCTCTAGCTGCGTCCCGTTTGGGAACCAGAGGGCACACTAAACAGCGCTGACAGGGAGGAGCAGCACTTCAGCCTCTGATATGACCCTGGCTGCTGGTAAGAGACTTGCCTGTGCGCGGCACGTCAATAACCAGCAGCCATTGGGAGAAGACGCCGGCTAGTGATGTCTGCCGACGTGTCCCTCCCTCTCCCTACCCGGCACCTGCAATAGAGGAGCAGGAGCCGGCATCCCTAATTACTGATGAGGTAGTGGTACTTACTTCTATGGGGCAGTGTGTGTGTGTATGGGGGCTTTGTATGGGTGCTGCGTATGTATGTATATGGGGGTGTGTATGTGTGTATATAGGGCTGTGTATGTGTGTATATAGCGCTGTGTATATAGACCTGTGTATGTGTGTATATAGGGCTGTGTATTTGTGTATATAGCGCTGTGTATATAGGGCTGTGTATGTGTGTGTATAGGGCTGTGTATGTGTGTGTATAGGGCTGTGTATGTGTGTGTATATAGCGCTGTGTATATAGGGCTGTATATGTGTGTATATAGGGCTGTGTATGTGTGTATATAGCGCTGTGTATATAGGGCTGTGTATGTGTGTGTATATAGGGCTGTGTATGTGTGTGTATACAGTGGTCCCTCAACATATGATATTAATTGGTTCCAGGAGAACCATCATATGTTGAAACCATCATTTGTCGAGTACATATGTCTATGTAAAAATGGTAATTGGTTCTGGGGCCTCGGAACCATTGTATGTTGAAGACATATCTCTATGGGAAACTGCTAATTGGTTCTGGGATGACCATTGTATGTGAAGTGTATGGGGAGTGTTTAACAAACCAGGGTGCCTCCAGCTGTTGCACAACTACAACTCCCAGCATGCATGTACAGCCATTGACTGTCTGGGCATGCTGAGAGTTATAATTTTGCAACAGCTGGAGGCACACTGATAGGGAAACATTGATGTATGGGGTGTATAGTGTGTATATGTATTGTATGTGATGTGTGACATCTCATACAGTACTTACTGTACAGTTCTTTAAATACCTTCAGGGGGGACAGAATGTCCTCCATTACGATCCTGCCAACTACAGCTCTATAGGAAAGGAAGGGGAGGGCAGCCAGCAGCTCATTGGATGCCTGCAGCAAGATGCTGCAGGCTATTGGCTATGGCGGCACTGGGGGGGCGGGGCTTACATGGAGCTCACAGTGGAAGCCTGTATGAGTTAGCAGGACAGCATGTGAGTAACAGGAGGCAGAACGGGGCACACGGGGCACATTAAACAACTATCTGTCAGTTGCTGAAGTTGTCAGCGCTGTCAGATAGCTGTTTGTATAATGGCCCCGACACACAGCAGCATCATATGTCGAGGCTGCCTTCAACATACGATGGGCTCTGAGAGGCCATCATATGTTAAAATGATCATATGTCGAGGCCATCATAAGTCGAGGGGTCACTGTATATAGGGCTGTGTATATGGGGGGGTGTATATAGGGCTGTGTATGTGTGTGTATATATAGGGCTGAGTATGTGGGGGTGTGTATATAGGGCTGTGTATGTGTGTGTATATAGGGCTGTGTATGTGTGTATATAGGGCTGTGTATGTGTATATATAGGGCTGTGTATGTGTATATATAGGGCTGTGTATATAGGGCTGTGTATGTGTGTATATAGGGCTGTGTATATAGGGCTGTGTATGTGTGTGTATATATAGGGCTGTGTATATGGGGGGGTGTATATAGGGCTTTGTTTGTGTGTGTATATAGGGCTGCGTATATAGGGCTGTGTATGTGTGTGTATAGGGCTGTGTATGTGTGTGTATATAGCTCTGTGTATATAGGGCTGTGTATGTGTGTATATAGGGCTGTGTATGTGTATATATAGGGCTGTGTATATGGGGGGTGTATATAGAGCTGTGTATGTGTGTGTATATATAGGGTTGAGTATGTGGGGGGGTGTATATAGGGCTGTGTATGTGTGTATATAGGGCTGTGTATGTGTGTGTGTATATAGGGCCGTGTATATAGGGCTGTGTATGTGTGTATATAGGGCTGTGTATGTGTGTATATAGGGCTGTGTATGTGTGTAATATAGGGCTGTGTATGTGTGTATATAGGGCTGTGTATATAGAGCTGTGTATGCGTGTGTATATAGCGCTGTGTATGTAGGGCTGTGTATGTGTGTATATAGGGCTGTGTATGTGTGTGTATATAGCACTGTGTATATAGGGCTGTGTATGTGTGTATATAGGGCTGTGTATGTGTGTATATAGGGCTGTGTATATAGGGCTGTGTATGTGTGTATATAGGGCTGTGTATGTGTATATATAGGGCTGTGTATATGGGGGGTGTATATAGGGCTGTGTATGTGTGTGTATGTGTATATATAGGGCTGAGTATGTGGGGGTGTGTATATAGGGCTGTGTATGTGTGTGTATATAGGGCTGTGTATGTGTGTGTATATAGGGCTGTGTATGTGTGTATATAGGGCTGTGTATGTGTATATATAGGGCTGTGTATGTGTATATATAGGGCTGTGTATGTGTGTATATAGGGCTGTGTATATAGGGATGTGTATGTGTGTATATATAGGGCTGTGTATATGGGGGGTGTATATAGGGCTGTGTTTGTGTGTGTATATAGGGCTGTTTATGTGTGTGAATATAGCACTGTGTATATAGGGCTGTGTATGTGTGTGTGTATATAGGGCTGTGTATATAGGGCTGTGTATGTGTGTATATAGGGCTGTGTATGTGTATATATAGGGCTGTGTATATGGGGGGTGTATATAGGGCTGTGTATGTGTGTGTATATATAGGGCTGAGTATGTGGGGGGGTGTATATAGGGCTGTGTATGTGTGTATATAGGGCTGTGTATGTGTGTGTGTGTATATAGGGCTGTGTATATAGGGCTGTGTATGTGTGTATATAGGGATGTGTATGTGTGTGTGTATATAGGGCTGTGTATGTGTGTATATAGGGCTGTGTATGCGTGTGTGTGTGTGTGTGTGTGTGTATAGGGCTGTGTATATAGGGCTGTGTATGTGTGTATATAGGGCTGTGTATGTGTGTATATAGGGTGTTGGTTATGTGTATATATAGGGCTGTGTATATGGGGGGTGTATATAGGGCTATGTATGTGTGTGTATATATAGGGCTGTGTATATGGGGGGGGTGTATATAGGGCTGTGTATATGTGTGTATATAGGGCTGTGTATATAGGGCTGTGTATGTGTGTATATAGGGCTGTGTATGTGTGTGTATATAGTGCTGTGTATATAGGGCTGTGTATGTGTGTATATAGGGCTGTTTATGTGTGTGTATATAGCACTGTGTATATAGGGCTGTGTATGTGTGTGTATATAGGGCTGTGTATGTGTGTATATAGGGCTGTGTATGTGTGTGTGTATAGCTCTGTGTATATAGGGCTGTGTATGTGTGTATATAGGGCTGTGTATGTGTGTATATAGGGCTGTGTATGTGTGTAATATAGGGCTGTGTATGTGTGTATATAGGGCTGTGTATGTGTGTAATATAGGGCTGTGTATGTGTGTGTATATAGGGCTGTGTTTATAGGGCTGTGTATGTGTGTATATAGGGCTGTGTATATAGGGCTGTGTATGTGTGTAATAAAGGGCTGTGTATGTGTATGAATTTTTTGCAACTGTTGCATTGCACCATTTCTTTCAAACAGTGCAGCAAAATGGGGAGGGGGGGGGGGGAGAGAAACCTGCCTGCCTAAAGAGGGGGGATCTACCTAGCTAATGAGGGTGGGGGAAAGAATTCTACCTACTATAAAGAGGTGTAAAAATTTACCTAGCTAAGATGGAGGAAGGGAAGGGAAACCCTGCTAGTATAAAGTGGGTATCTACCTAGTTAATATGGAGGGAGAGGAGGGGAGCAGCTTGCTTATCTACCTACCTAACACGAGGGTGGAGAGAAATCTACCACTTAGCAATTATGGAGGGTCTGGAAGAGGCCTGCTTACCTAATATAAAAGGGGGAGAGATCTACCTGCTAAAACTGCTATATGGGAGCACAGAAGGGGGACCTAAGTTCTATATGGGGGCACAAATGAGGCCTAACTAGTGTATGGGGCACAGAGGGGGGGGGCTAACTATTATACAGGGGCCCAAAGGAGGCCTAACTACTGTATGGGGGCACAGAGAGGGCCAAAGAATTATATAGGGGCCCAAAGGGGGCCTACCTACTGTATGGGGGTACGGAGGGGGCCTAACCATTATATAGGGGCACAGAGAGGGCCTAACTGCTATATGAGGGCACTATTACTACATCAGGCAATATTGATAAGTTTGTATAGAAGTGAGGATGTTGCTGAAGCGAGGAGCCTAAAATGTTTGTCTGGCAGATTCTGCGGTGACAAGTCTTGTCCGGAAGAAGTCTTCATGATGCCCAAAACAGATGGAGAAGAAACATGTTTCAAAGATCAGGTATTAGTCATATTTTGGTGGTAGTGGTCATGGTGTGGCAGTATTATGTGCCTTGTGTATTATTGATAATATCTCAGTACACAGGATTTGCTCAGTAACAGTATGATGGTAATATGTATGGTGATAATAATAATCCTCCTTGTATGCTGGTATTATTGGACTCAAAAAAAATTGCTGCATTGTTTACTATAATGGATTGTTGCACCATTTTACCTTTTGAATTTGTGGACTGTGATCATTGTCTTGGACGCTGATACCATTTTATTGAAGCATTTGGTAATAGTTTTTTCCTTCTGTAACACATATATATATATATATATATATATATATATGTATATATACACACACACACATACATACACACATAGCTATGTAAAGATATATACCTGCGCACACGGCGACCATTGGCTGGCACCATGATACAATGCTGTGGGGCTGGTAGGCAAAAATTTCCAGGGCTGGTTTTAAACCCCAGTCCGGCCCTGCCCAAGGGTGAGTCCCGTGCCCTCACCCATGATAACCTGTTGTTGGTGAAGTATAAGGATAAGAGGGATGTCCTTATGCTCACCACTATTTATGGGAATGGAAGCACCCCTGTCCCTGTGCGAGGTACCGTGGGACCGATCCTCAAGCCCGATTGTATTCTGGACTACAATCGGTATATGGGGAGAGTTGATCTCTCAGATCAAGTCCTTAAGCCATATAACGCCATGCGGAAAACACAGGCATGGTACAAAAAAGTTGCGGTCTACTTGGTACAGGTTGCCATGTACAACGCTTTTGTACTATCCCAGTACGCTGGCAACACAGGGACATTCCTCCAGTACCAAGAAGAAGTCCTAAGGTTCCTGGTCTTTGGCAACCGGGAAAGATCAGGCCGGACTTCCCAAGGGTCTGGAGTTATAGGCGCCAGGATCGTCCCAGGCCAACACTTTCCAGGTGTGACCCCCCACAGTGGAAAGAAGGGACGAACCCAGAAAAGATGCAGAGTGTGTAGCAGGAGGAGGATACGGAAGGACACCATGTATCAGTGCGACACTTGCCCAGATAATCCGGGCCTCTGCATAGGCTGCTTCAGGGAGTATCACACTTCCATGGAGCCCTAAATTTCCCTTTTCAGTTTAATTTTCCATAATTTGACCAATGTACCAAGTCCAGAGTACATTCCAAATTGTTAACCTCCTAAAACCACTAAATTGCCCAAAAAAACTAAAAAAAAAAAAAAAAATCTGATAAGACCTCTGGGGGTGTTTTTTCAAAAATGGGTCATGGGTCACTGAGTCACTATCATCATTTTTATGTTGCCTCAAATGTGCAGCGCTCTCTCTCCACCTGAGCGGGTGCGTATTTGAGGCAACAGGTTAGGGACGGCCACACACATCACATTCCCAGAATGATGACTCAGAGCATAGGGCTTGGGGTGGGCATATTTTTTTTTGTTTTGACTATGCTCTGGGTCATCATTCTGGGAATATATCCTTTTTTATTATAATTTATAATTTTCTGGCCCACTTTACCCCATATTACGGGCCTCTGTACCCCACCTGTATACCCCAGTTACGGCCCGTTGTCACCCATAGTGTTCCCCTATTTTAGGGCTCAGTGCTCCCCCCATTAATGCTCCTTGAGGGGGGGTCCCACATCCTCTGCTATGAAAAGCTCAAAGCCCCTGACTGACCTCATGCCTATACCAAGAACTTGTGTGCACCAGTGGAGCCAAAATCATCCAAAATCAGGTATGTCCTTACTCCAAAGAAATGTATTTACAAATTGAGGGGTGTCTTTTCTGCTATTAACCCTTGTAAAAATGTAAAATTATGGGGAAAACCCACATTTTGGGGAAAACCCACATTTTTTTTTTTTACATATGCAAAAGTCGTGAAACCCCTGTGGGGTATTAAGGCTCACTTTATTCCTTGTTACATTCCTCAAGGGGTCTAGTTTCCAAAATGGTATGCCATGTGAGTTTTTTTTTTGCTTTCCTGGCATCATAGGGGCTTCCTAAATGTGACATGCCCCCTGAGCAAAATTTGCTCTCAAAAAGCCAAATATGACTCCTTCTCTTCTGAGCATTGTAGTTCGCCAGCAGTGCACTTTAGGTCCACTTATGGGGTACCTCCATACTCAGAAGAGATGGGGTTACAAATTTTGGGGGGTATTTACTGCTATTAACCCTTGCAAAAATTTGAAATTTGGGGGGAAACACACATTTTTGTGAAAAAAATTATTTTTTTTACATATGCAAAAGTCGTGAAACCCCTGTGGGGTATTAAGGTTCACTTTATTTCTTGTTACGTTCCTCAAGGGGTCTAGTTTCCAAAATGGTATGCCATGTGTTTTTTTTTTTGCTGTCCTGGCACCATAGGGGCTTCCTACATGAGAAATGCCACCCGAGCAAAATTTGCTCTCAAAAAGCCAAATGTGACTCCTTCTCTTCTGACCATTGTAGTTCGCCAGCAGTGCACTTTAGGTCCACTTATGGGGTACCTCCATACTCAAAAGAGATGGGGTTACAAATTTTGGGGCGTATTTTCTGCTATTAACCCTTGCAAAAATGTGAAATTTGGGGGGGAAACACATTTTAGTGAAAAACTATTATTTTTTTTTTTTACGTATGCAAAAGTCGTGAAACCCCTGTGGGGCATAAAGGCTCACTTTATTCCTTGTTACGTTCCTCAAGGGGTCTAGTTTCCAAAATGTAATGTCATGTGTTTTTTTTTTTTTGCTGTCCTGGCACCATAGGGGCTTCCTAAATGCGACATGCCCCCCGATCAAAATTTGCTTTAAAAAAGCCAAATATGACTCCTCTTCTGAGCATTGTAGTTTGCCAGCAGTGCACTTTAGGTCCACTTATGGGGTGTCTCCATACTCAGAAGAGATGGGGTTACAAATTTTGGGGGTATTTTCTGCTATTAACCCTTGCAAAAATTAGAAATTTGGGGGAAACACAAATTTTTGTGAATTTTTTATTTTTTTTATTTACATATGCAAAAGTCATGAAACACCCGTGGGGTATTAAGGCTCACTTAATTCCTTGTTACGTTCCTCAAGGGGCCTAGTTTCCAAAATGGTATGGCATGTGTTTTTTTTTTTTTTTTTGCTGTTCTGGCACCATAGGGGCTTCCTAAATGCAACATGTCCCCCAAAAACCATTTCAGAAAAACATACTCTCCAAAATCCCCTTGTCGCTCCTTCGCTTCTGAGCCCTCTACTGCGCCCGCCAAACACTTTACATAGACATATGAGGTATGTGCTTACTCGAGAGAAATTGGGCTACAAATACTAGTATACATTTTCTCCTTTTACCCCTTCTAAAAATTCAAAAATTGGGTCTACAAGAACATGCAAGTGTAAAAAAATGAAGATTGTGAATTTTCTCCTTCACTTTGCTGCTATTCCTGTGAAACACCTAAAGGGTTAAAACGCTGACTGAATGTCATTTTGAATATATTGGGGGTTGCAGTTTTTATAACGGGGTCTTTTATGGGGTATTTCTTATATGAAGACCCTTCAAATCCACTTCAAACTTGAACTGGTCCCTGAAAAATAGTGAGTTTGAAAATTTTGTGAAAAATTGGAAAATTGCTGCTGAACTTTGAAGCCCTCTGGTGTCTTCCAAAAGTAAAAAATTGTCAATTTTATGATACAAACATAAAGTAGACATATTGTATATGTGAATCAAAAATTTTTTTATTTGTAATATCAATTTTCCTTACAAGCAGAGAGCTTCAAAGTTAGAAAAATGCAAAATTTTTTATTTTTTCATCAAATTTGGGAATTTTTCACTAAGAAAGGATGCAAGTTACCACAAAAATTTATCACCATGTTAAAGTAGAATATGTCACGAAAAAACTATCTCGGAAACAGAATGATAACTAAAAGCATTCCAGAGTTATCAATGTTTAAAGTGACAGTGGTCAAATGTTCAAAAAACGCTATGGTCCTAAGGTGTAAAATGGCCTGGTCCTTAAGGGGTTAAACTTCAGCGAACCTAACTTTATAATGACATTCCCCCTTAAGTATATTCATTTTATTCCCCCATGTGTATATGAATGATTTCCCCCCTGACTGCTGCCTGGTCATCTTCTAGCGCTGTCACAGTGCACATCAGGGACATGCCATTCCATTCCCTGCTGCTTATCTCCGTATCTGGATAGGGGATAAGATGCTAGGGGCAGAGTACCCCTTTAAGCCCCAAATGGGCTGAGTCCTTAAGGGATTAATAACTTCACATTGCATAAAATCTTAGAAAATAATGGGCCTATTCATCCGTTAAGACACATTATAACAACTGTCATGTATGGCCATTTTAACAACTACCTCTGCCTACCGACTCCCGCAGCCGGGGAACTACTACTCCCATCATGGAAACAAGTCTGTTCCATGATGGGAGTAGTAATAGTCCCAGCTGTGGGAGTCTGTAGGCAGAGGTGTTAAAACGACCATACATCACAGACGTTATAACTAGAGATGAGCGAATCGAAGTTGATGAACCCGAATTCATTACGAATTTCATGAAAAATTTGATTTGCAACGAATACGATTCTATCGCACGAATCACTGCATTAACCTCCATTTTACAGCGTTCCAGGCTATTGGGGACCTAAGATGGCGGATCCACATGTGAGTACATGGGGCAGGGAATTACGGGAGGGCAGGAAACAGCGGCGGGAATGAAGGTAGGCGGGCTGACCCTGAATCACACGTGAGATGCAGCTTATCAGTGTTTACTGACCCCTGTGATGTAACAGCCCTTATATAATTGGCGGCCATCTTCCCTCTGTTCATTTCTCCTATGCACGAGATAGGCAAAGGAAATGACTGCACGTCTGTGTGTTGATCGCATACAACGGTGTTATACAGCATATATGCAGCGGTGACATCAGCATTAGGGAAAGACACAGGGCACAGTGTTGCTGCAGTTCTGACTGAGAACGTTTCTAGCAAAACCTCGTATTCTCCTTACTCCATATAGCAGGCATAGAGGTGCTGCATAGCAGTCACCTGTGTCATAGATCTCACAGCTGTTTTACCTGTATGGAGCATCTAATCTCCTCTTTTTTCAGCCCAATGGAGTTTTTTCTGTTGCTCCACAAATCTGATTCTCACAATTGTGTGACAATTTAGGGTTTAATCCCTGTAAAAAAAAAAAAAAATTCTGTGGTGCTGCCCAGTTGGGTCCTGCTGCTGTTCAGAAATAAGTCATATTAGTGTGGACTTTAGTGCCTTTTTACCATTTTTCACCTGTTACTCTGTCTCTGTGCTAAATTCAGTGTTATACTACACGTTATACACCTGCCGGTGTATTAAAGAAAAAAAAAGTTTTTCCTGCGTACAAATACGCTTTTATAGTGGCCTTATCATTGCAAAGGGCATACATAGAACCAAGTAGTGTACTATTTGCTACCTGTTATTCTGTCTCTGTGCTAAATTCAGTGCTATTCCACACATTAGTATACACCTACTGGTATATTTTAAAAAAAGTGTTTTTTCTGCGTAGAAATACCAGTGCGCTCATCATTGCAAAGGGCATACATACAACAAAGGAGTGTACTATTTAGTAACTGTTATTCTGTCTAGGGCCTATATACTTTGAAAGGACAGCCGTAAGTAATCGCCTGCCGCTGTTCTATACCCTCATAAAGTATGTCAGGCAGGGAAGTGCCAGGAAGTGCACAGAGAAGGGGCTGAGGCCTACATACGTCAGGCAGAGTTGGCAACAGGCTTGGGGCGAGTGGTAGCAGGAGTCGCAGCAATAGGCCTGAGCTCCCGTTAACACCCAGCGGTCGTGTCGTCGACCCATCTCTCCTCGTCAATTGGTTTGCACACTCATCCTCATCATCACAAGCGACATCTCACAACCCCAGTCAACAGTCGGTGGGTTCCTCAGAGACAACCCTCAGTTGGCATGGCCCAGGAGCAGTCCCTGTAATCCCATTGCCTTTGTCCTATGCTGTTCCCTCTCCCAAAGAAGTATCTCATGCTTTGGGTTCAGCTCCACTATTTAGCGAGTACGATGTAATAGAGGACAGTCAGCAGCTAATGGGCAGCCAAGAATGTGAGGAGACATGCGTCGCTTGCTCCGCAAGGCGGCCAAGTAGTGATGCGGAGAGTGACGTGGGAGGCAGTGTTTCAATTGTTCAGGGTCCTGAAGCAGACACTGTTGTGGAACACGAGGAGGACATCAGTGACGTGCACACATCTTTTGATGATGATGAAGCCGATCGCAATTGGGAGCCGGGTGCAGAAGCCAGGGCTTCATCATCATCAGGAGAAGAGATTTGTTCTTTGTCTATGAGGCAGCAAGGCGGTAGCACGGTTGGCAATCAGCGTGGTGGTGACAGTAGTGGAAATTCAGGAGCCAAACGTGCCAGGGGGAGACCACCTGCTTCGCGGCAAGCTACCATCCAGGGAGGTAGTGGAACGGGTTCCTGGAGATGGCTTCAATAGCAGTGAAATAGTGCGGACTGCGGGTGGGAAAATCAGCTACTCTGCATTGTGGTTGTTCTTCATAAAGAATCCGTAGGACCTTAGCGTAGTCACATGCAAAATCTGTCGGCAGAAAGTGAAGCGTGGCCAGGGTCCCAATCTCGGCACCACGGCCCTGTGTCCTTCTTGCGCTCCTGCTTCTTCCGCTCGTAGTCAGCCATTCCACCAACAATCGATCGGCGAAGCCATGTCCAAGAGACAACAGGACTCTGCAGCTTTCAGGGAATTGATGGCTTGTGCCGAGCCGAGGTGGAGAGTCCCAAGCCGTCATTTCTTTGCGAAGAAGGTAGTTCCAGCCCTGCATAAGTTTCTACAAGAGAAGGTGGGCCCGTCCTTGAGCCTGTTGGTGTGTGTTCAAAAGTGCACGGCAGCGCCGACGTGTGGAGCTGTAACTACGGGCAGGGACAATACATATCTTTTATGGCCCACTGGGTAAATGTTGTTCCTGCACAGCCAAAAGATCAACTTGGACAGGTCACACCGCTTCCTCCTCCACGCTCTCGCTCCCAGGCAGTTGGTCCTTTTACAGTGTGCGCCTCCTCCCCCTGTGTCCTCGGCCTCCACTGCACGTCCAAATCTCGGTGGCCTTTCATCGTACCACGTGTGTAGGGCACAGCGGTGTCAAGCCGTCCTTCACATGTTTTGCCTTGGCGAACGGAGTCACACAGGGGAGGAACTGCTAAAGTTCATTAGGGAAGAAATCCGAGTATGCCTTACTCCAGGAAATCTGGAAATGGGAACCATGGTGACCGACAATAGGAAGAACATTGTGGCCGCGCTGCGACAAGGAAGTGTGAACCATTCGCCCTGCATGGCACATGTGTTGAATCTGGTTGTCAAGAAGTTCATCAAGTCTTCACCCCATTTGCAAGACGTCCTGACAATGGCAAGGAAACTGTGCATGCACTTCAGCCACTCGTACACAGCCAAGCACACTTTGCTTGAGCTGCAGCGTCATTACGGTATCCCACAACATAATCTCATTTGTGACATTGCCACACGTTGGAATTCCACCCTCCATATGTTGGACAGACTATACGAACAAAGAAAAGCCATCACAGATTTTTTGATGATACAAGCAGACAGGAGTACTCCCTTGTGTAACTTCAATTTGAACGAGTGTCAGCTCATACGTGACACCTGCCGTTTGCTGAGGCCCTTTGAGGAAGCCACATTTTTTGTTAGTCGCTCGAATTACGCCATGAACAACGTAATTCCACTCCTATATTTACTCCAAAAAAAATATTGAAAACCTGGCTGGTCACGGCAATGGAGACATCAGAAGGCTACATGAGTCCTGTGAGGGATGAACTGGAGGAGGATGATGAGGGGCAGAGCGGAGCACAGTTTACGGTGGATGAGATGGCAGGTGTTTCTGGTCATTGGACAGGAGAGGAGGAGCAGGAGCAGACAGAGGAGCTGGAGGGTTATTACGAGGGAGGCGAGACAGAGGACCCAGACACAACGTGGCAGTATGCAGTGGAGATGGAGGCAGGTAGTCCCAGCGAGTAACTGTCACAAATGACACGATGCATGCTGAGTTGCTTGCGTAGTGACCCCCGAATTGTCAAAATTCGTCAGCGTGACTTCTGGATCTCCACCTCATTAGACCCTCACTACCGGCCCAGAATGGGGGCCTTTTTTACACCCACTGAGAGGGAGGACAAACTGACCTACTTCAGGGAGCTTCTACGTAGTCGGTTGGCTGATGCTGATCGGCCACATGGTCACAGATGGGTCTGAGTAGATTGACCATGCTCCTACAACAAAATGTTCTGTATTGTGGTTGGTTATGAAACCCTCTGGGGCAGACCTTGGCATTGTACAGCCCGCTTGCCACATACGGCCCTTTGATTGGCTCTGACCGGCCCGCGCTGATTGGGGGACAACTATGCTGCCTAATCTGGGGGACAACCATGCTGCCTAATCTGGGGGACAACTATGCTGCCTAATCTGGGTGATATCTATGCTGCCTAATCTGGGGGACATCTATGCTGCCTAATCTGGGTGACATCTATGCTGCCTAATCTGGGCGACAACTATGCTCCTTATCTGGGGGACAACTATGCTCCTAATCTGGGGGACAACTAAACTCCTAATCTGGTGGACATCTATGGTGCCTAATCTGGGGGACAAGTATGCTCCTAATCTGGGGGACATCTATGCTGCCTAATCTGGGGGACATCTATGCTGCCTAATCTGGGGGACAACTATGCTCCTTATCTGGGGGACAACTATGCTCCTAATCTGGGGGACAACTAAATTCCTAATCTGGTGGACATCTATGCTGCCTAATCTGGGGGACAAGTATGCTCCTAATCTGGGGGACATCTATGCTGCCTACTCTGGGTGACAAGTATGCTCCTAATCTGGGGGACATCTATGCTGCCTAATCTGGTTGACATCTATGCTGCCTAATCTGGGGGACAACTATGCTCCTAATCTAGGGGACATCTATGCTGCCTAATCTGGGAGACATCTATGCTGCCTAATCTGGGTGACATCTATGATGCCTAATCTGGGGGACATCTATGCTGCCTAATCTGGGGGACAAGTATACTCCTAATCCGGGGGACATCTATGCTGCCTACTCTGGGGGACAAGTATGCTCCTAATCTGGGGGACATCTATGCGGCCTAATCTGGGTGACATCTATGCTGCCTAATCTGGGGGACAACTATGCTCCTAATCTGGGGAACATCTATGTTGCCTAATCTGGGTGACATCTATGCTGCCTAATCTGGGGGACAACTATGCTCCTAATCTGGGGGACATCTATGCTGCTTAATTTGGGGGACAAGTATGCTACTAATCTGGGGGACATCTATGCTGCCTAATCTGGGTGACATCTATGCTGCCTAATCTGGGGGACATCTACGCTGCCTAATCTGGGGGGAAAAGTATGCTCCTAATCTGGGGGACATCTATGCTGCCTAATCTGGGTGACATCTATGCTGCCTAATCTGGGAAACAACTATGCTCCTAATCTGGGGGACATCTATGCTGCCTAATCTGGGGGACATCTATGCTGCCTACTCTGGGGGACATCTATGCTGCCTAATCTGGGGGACATCTATGCTGCCTACTCTGGGGGACAAGCATGCTCCTAATCTGGGGGACATCTATGCTGCCTACTCTGGGGGACAAGTATGCTCCTAATCTGGGGGACATCTATGCTGCCTAATCTGGGGGACAACTATGCTCCTAATCTGGGGGACATCTATGCTGCCTAATCTGGGGGACAAGTATGCTCCTAATCTGGGGGACATCTATGCTGCCTAATCTGGGTGACATATATGCTGCCTAATCTGGGGGACAACTATGCTCCTAATCTGGGGGACATCTATTCTGCCTAATCTGGGTGACATCTATGCTGCCTAATCTGGGGGACAACTATGCTCCTAATCTGGGGGACATCTATGTTTCCTAATCTGGGGGACAAGTATGCTCCTAATCGGGGGGATATCTATTCTGCCTAATATGGGGGACATCTATGCTGCCTAATCTGGGGGACATCTATGCTGCCTAATCTGGGGGACATCTATGCTGCCTAATCTGGGTGACATCTATGCTGCCTAATCTGGGGGACATCTATGCTGCCTAATCTGGGGGACATCTATGCTGCCTAATCTGGGGGACAAGTATGCTCCTAATCCGGGGGATATCTATGCTGCCTACTCTGGGGGACAACTATGCTACCAATCTGGGGGACAAATATGCTGCCTAATCTGGGTGACATCTATGCTGCCTAATCTGGGGGACAACTATGCTCCTAATATGGGAAAACTGCTGCTTCTGTCCTTGGGCCTATAATTTTTGAAGTTTAGCAGTAGCTAAATACATGCTTAATGCAAATGTCAACATTGATCTTTAAATGTAAGGGGTTATGAAACCCTCTTGGGTACTGTGAATTACTGCTCCAGACTCATTCTGTGTCTTTCACAAACTACTTGCCTCCCTGGTGCCTCAGGCCTTGGGCCTATAATTTTTTGAAGTTTAGCAGTAGCTAAATACATGCTTAATGCAAATGTAAACATTGTTCCTTAAATTCTCGGCACTCTGCCATGGCCTTCTCCTACCCCGCCTGGGCTGATCCGAGGACCTCACTAACTCACTAACTAATCCAATCGCTTATTGCGACGGGCGGTGTGTACAAAGGGCAGGGACTTAATCAATGGCAGCTTATGACCCTCACTTACTGGTAATTCCTCGTTTTAAGGTTAAATAATTGCAATCCCAGATCCCTATCACGAACTGGTTTCAGCGTGCTACACGCACCTGTCCTTGAAAGATAGAGACACACTAATCTGTTCAGTGGAGCGCAAGTGCGGCCCAGGACATCTGAGGGCATAACACACCTGTTATTGCTCTATCTCGCAATTGATCGGGCAAGGTAAGGGGTTATTAAAGCCTCTTGGGTACTGCTGAGGCCTACTCCTGACTGCTCCTGGTGCAATGTATGGGGTAATTAAACACTCTTGTGTAGTGTTATTGTTAAATTTACTGATAATTTCAGTAATAAAATTGAATTTACACCACGGAACGCTTGTTGCGTGTGATTTTTTAATGAAAAAATATATATATATGGAGAGGGATTAACTCTGCTTAATCATTTTGGCGATTAGAATCCTTTTGTGATCTGATCTTTTGGAGACAGATGCGCTTACACACATGTAATAGTTTTTTTAACCAAATTTCAAACATTGTGTGGTTTATTATTTTTGAGAAGAATGTCTTTTGGTCGTCCACCATCCTGCATTATAGAGTCTTCTGAACTGCTGTATATGCGCTTGTTTTTAAAAAACAGGTATTTTGTCAGACAATTTCAATAACATTTTGCGTTTTTTTCGGGTGGATTGTGAAGCCCGGGTGTGTACTCGTGCATCAGCCAACTCCAGGCTGTGTCTTTCAGGCAATCTATGGGTTCCTGATGCTGCAGAGGAGGGGGCCTGGGTCTGGGAATTTAAAATTTTTGGATTGCGGGTGCTACCAAAAAAGATGGACACACCCTAATCCGTTCAGTGGAGCGTGCCTGCGGCCCCGGACATCTGAGGGCACAACACACCTGTGATTGCTCGATCTCAGGAGAAGGGGGGTTCATCATCGGGAGAAGAGAGTTGCAGGTTGCCCTTGAGTCAGCAAGGCAGTAGCACGGTTGGCAGTCAGCGTGGTGTGGCAGTAGTGGAAATTCTGGAGCCAAACGTGCCCGGGGGAGACCACCTGCTTCGCGGCAGCTTACCTTTCTGGGAGTTAGCGGGTTACCAGCACCGGTCGATGAAAGATAGAGACACGCTAATCCGTTCAGTGGAGCGCGCCTGCGGCCCCGGAAATCTGGGGGCATAACACACCTGGTATTGCTCGATCTCGCAATTGATCGTGCAAAGGTAGGGGGTTATTAAAGACTCTTGGGTACTACTGAGGCCTACTCTTGACTGCTCCTGGTGCAATGTATGGGGTTATTAAACACTCTTGGGTAGTGTTTTTTTTTTTTATTTACTGATAATTTTATTTGAAAATTTTATATTAAATTTTTATATTAAATTTTATATTAACAGTTGAATTTTCCAGAATGCTAATCGTTACACAACGGAACGCTTGTTGCGTATGATTTTTTTATGAAAAAATAAATAAAAAATACGGACAGGGATTAACTCTTCTTCATGATTTTGGGCGAAAAAAGTCCTTTGGTGATCTGATCTTTTGGAGACAGATGCGCTTACACACATATTGAATTAGTTTTTGTAAAAAAATTTAAAACATTGTGTGGTTTATTATTTTTGAGAAGAATGTCTTTGGGTGGTCCACCGTCCTGCATTGTAGAGTCTTGTGAACTGTTGGATATGCACTTGTTGTTTTTGAAGGGGACTGTGAAGCCCGGGTGTGTACTGGTGCATCAGCCAACTCCAGGCTGTGTCCATCAGGCAATATATGGGTTCATGATGCCACAGAAGTGGGGCCTGGGTCTGGAAATTTCAAATTTTTGGATAGCGGGTGCTACCTATGAGAAATCTTTGTCAAAAATTTCATATATTGTGTTGTTTTTTTGGGGGGGATTGTGAAGCCCTGGTGTGTAGTGTACTAGTGCATCAGCCAACTTCACGCTGTGCCATTCAGCCACTAAATGGTCTCTTCTTGCTGCCAACATGTCCACGCTGTGTCATTCAGCCACTATATGGTGTCCTCATTCTGCCAACACCTCCACGCTGTGCCATTCAGCCACTATATGGTGTCCTAATGCTGCCAACACCTCCACGCTGTGCCATTCAGCCGCTATATGGTGTCCTCATGCTGCCAACACCTCCACGCTGTGCCATTCAGCCACTATATGGTGTCCTCATTCTGCCAACACCTTCACGCTGTGCCATTCAGCCACTATATGGTCTCCTCATGCTGCCAACACTTCCACGCTGTTACATTCAGTCACTATATGGTGTTCTCATGCTGCCAACACCTCCACGCTGTGCCATTCAGCCACTATATGGTGTCCTCATGCTGCCACCACCTCCCCGCTGTGCCATTCAGCCACTATATGGTGTCCTCATGCTGCCAACACCTCCACGCTGTGCCATTCAGCCACTATATGGTGTCCTCATGCTGCCAACACCTCCACGCTGTGCCATTCAGCCACTATATGGTGTCATCATGCTGCCAACACCTCCACACTGTCATTCAGTCACTATATAGTCTCCTGACACTGATGCCACCACCAGGCTCTGTCATTGTGCTGCTGTGCGGCAGTGATTCTAAGAGCGATGCCGGTAATCTGCATGCTATTCTGAATAACAGTATTATTTCACTACCCCAGCACACTCCATATGCATTTTAGGACACAGCAAAGTGTTCTATACCCCTATAGAGGCTGTATGTCGGCTAGAAATAGCCTTTTTTATTATCGATTCACCGCAAACAAATTCAAATCGAAACGAACTTTTCAGGAAAATTCGGCGAATCGGCCGAATCGAATTTTTGAAAAGTTCGCTCATCTCTAGTTATAACGTATCTTAATGGATGAATGGGCCCGTTATTTTGACGGATGTTATTCATCCGTTATTATACATCTGTTTTTACACAGCTCCGCTGCCTTCCGGGAGTCTTCTGCTCTGATCTGCCTTCCCGCAGACCAGAGCAGAGGATGACCGATAAGGCTGATCAGTGCTGTGTCCTATACATAGCACTGAACAGCTTTAGCAATCGAATGGTTGCTATAAATAGTTCCCTAAGGGGACTATAAGAGTGTAAAAAGTAAAAAAAAGTTTTAAAAAAAAGTTTAAAAAAATGTGAAAAACCCCCTCCCCCAATAAAAACGTAAATTGTCCCATTTTCCCTATTTTACCCCCAAAAAGTGTAAAAAAAAATGTATATACATAATTGGTATCGCCACGTGCTTAAATATCTGAACTATTAAAATAAAATGTAAATGATCTCGTACGGTGAAAATAGCTGCTTTTTTATAACATTTTATTCCAAAAAAACGTAATAAAAAATGTAATAAAAGTTTTGTATCAGCAAATATGGTATTAATGAAACGTACAGATCACGGCGCAAAAAATGAGCCCTCATACCACCGCTTATACGGAAAAATGAAACATGTATAGGTCTTCAAAATAGGGGGATTTTAAATGTACTAATTTGGTTAAAAAGTTTGCAATTTTTTCTAAGAGCAACAATAATAGAAAAATGTACAATTATGGGTATCATTTTAATCATATTGACCCAGACAATAAAAAACACGTGTCCTTTTTACCATAAATTGTACGTCGTGAAAACAAAACCTTCCAAAATGTGCAAAATTGCGGTTTTCTTTTTAATTTCCCCACACAAATAGTATTTTTTTGGTTGTGCCATACATTTTATGGTAAAGTGAGTGATGGCATTACAACGGACAACTGGCCGCGCAAAAAACAAGCCCTCCTACTAGTCGGTGGATGAAAATATAAGAGAGTTATGATTTTTTGATGGAGAGGAGGAAAAAACGAAAACGTAAAAATAATATTGTCTTAGTCCTTAACCCCTTAAAGGGGTACTCCGCACCTAGACATCTTATCCCCTATCCAAAGGATAGGGGATAAGATGTCAGATCGCCGGGGTCCTGCTGCTGGAGACCCCGGGGATCGCTGCTGCAGCACCCCGCTATCATTACTGCGCAGAGCGAGATCGCTCTGCACGTAATGACGGGCAATACAGGGGCCGGAGCATTGTTACGTCACGGCTCCGCCCCTCGTGACGTCACGGTCTGCCCCCGTCAATACAAGTCTATGGAAAGAGGGTGTGGCGGTCGTCACGTCCACTGCCATAGACTTGCATTAAGGGGATGGGCCATGATGTCATGAGGGGCGGAGCCATGATGTCACGCTGCTCCGGCCCCCATATCACCCGTCATTATGCACAGAGCGAACTCGCTCTGTGCAGTAATGATGGCGGAGTGCCGCAGCAGCGATCCCCGGGGTCCCCAGCAGCGGGACCGCGGCGATCTAACATCCTATCCCCTATCCTTCGGATAGGGGATAAGATGCCAGGGGCGGAGTACCCCTTTAAGGACGAGGCCAATTTCCACTGTAGGGCCAGCGCCTTTTTTGCACATCTGACCATCTTCACTTTAACCCCTTAAAGCGGTATTCCGTCCCTAGCCATCTTATCCCCTATCCAAAGGATAGGGGATAAGATGTCAGATCGCCGCGGTCCCGCTGCTGGGGACCCCGGGGATCGCCGCTGCGGCACCGCGCTATCATTACAGCACAGAGCGAGTTCGCTCTGTGCGTAATGACAGGCGATACGGGGAACGGAGCAGCGTGACGTCATGGCGCCGCCCCTCGTGACATCACGGCCCGTCCCCTTATGGGAGGGGGCGTGACGACCACCACGCCCCCTCCCATAGACTTGTATTGAAAGGGGCGGGCCGTGACATCACGAGAAGCGGAGCCGTGACGTAACGATGCTCCGGCCCCTGTACCGCCCATCATTACGTGCAGAGAGAACTTGCTCTGTGCTGTAATGATAACGCGGTGCCGCAGCGGGGATCCCAGGGGTCCCCAGCAGCGGGACCGCGGCGATCTGACATCTTATCCCCTATCCTTTGGATAGGGGATAAGATGTCTAGGGGCGGAATACCCCTTTAAGGACTCAGGGTTTTTCCGTTTTTGCACTTTCGTTTTTTCCTCCTTACCTTTTAAAAATCATAACCCTTTCAATCTTCCACCTAAAAATCCATATTATGGCTTATTTTTTGCGTTACCAATTCTACTTTGCAGTGACATCAGTCCTTTTACCCAAAAATTCACGACAAAACGGAAAAAAAAATCATTGTGCGACAAAATCGAAGAAAAAACGCCATTTTGTAAATTTTGGGGGCTTCCGTTTCTACGCAGTGCATATTTCGGTAAAAATTACACCTTATCATTATTCTGTAGGTCCATACGGTTAAAATGATCCCCTACTTATATAGGTTTGATTTTGTCGTACTTCTGGAAAAAATCATAGCTACATGCAGGAAAATGTATACGTTTAAAAATGTCCTCTTCTGACCCCTATATCTTTTTATTTTTCCACTTACAGGGTGGCATGAGGGCTAAGTTTTTGCGCCGTGATCTGAAGTTTTTATCGGTATGATTTTTGTTTTGATCAGACTTTTTGATCACTTTCTATTCGTTTTTTAATGGTATAAAAAGTGACCAAAATACGCTTTTTTGGACTTTGGAATTTTTTTGCGCGTACGCCATTGACTGTGCGGTTTAATTAACAATATATTTTTATAGTTCGGACATTTACGCACGCGGCGATACCACATATGTTTATTTTTATTTTTATTTACACTGTTATATTTTTTTTATGGGAAAAGGGGGGTGATTCAACTTTTATTAGGGAAGCAGTAAAATGACCTTTATTAACACTTTTTTTTTACTTTTTTTTGCAGTGTTATAGGTCCCATAGGGACCTATAAGACTGCACACACTAATCTCCTATGCTGATCACTGGGGTGTATTAACACGCCTGTGATCAGCGTTATCGGCGCTTGACTGCTCCTGCCTGGATCTCAGGCACGGAGCAGTCATTCGTCGATCGGACACCAAGGAGGCAGGTAAGGGCCCTCCCGGTGTCCTGCAAGCTGTTCAGGACGCCGCAATTTCACCGCGGCGGTCCCGAACAGCCCGACTGACTAGCCGGGATACTTTCACTTTCGCTTTAGAAGTGGCGGTCAGCTTTGACCGCCGCCTCTAAAGGGTTAATAACGCACATCGCCGTGCCGGTGATGAGCGCCGGAACCGACGCTAAGTGTTATCACGGGAGCCGGCGCAGGACGTAAATATACGTCCTGCGTCATTAAAGGGTTAAGCATTAATAACTCTGGGATGCTTTTACCTTTTATTCTTATTCCGAGATTGTTTTTTCGTGACATATTCTACTTTATGTTAGTGGTAAATTTTTGTCGATACTTGCATCGTTTCATGGTGAAAAATTCCAAAATTTTATGAAAAAATTGAAAATTTTGCATTTTTCTAACTTTGAAGCTCTCTGCTTGTAAGGAAAATGAATATTCAAAATAAATGATATCCTGATTCACATATACAATATGTCTACTTTATATTTGCATCATAAAGTTGGCATGTTTTTACTTTTGGAAGATATCAGAGGGCTTCAGAGTATAGCAGCAATTTTCCAATTTTTCACAAAATTTTCAAAAGCGGAATTTTTCAGGGGCCAGTTCAGTTTTGAAGCGGATTTGATGGGCCTTATGATTAGAAACACCCCACAAATTACCCCATTATAAAAACTGCACCTCTCAAAGTATTCAAAATGACATTCAGTAAGTGTGTTAACCCTTTAGGTGTTTCACAGAAATAGCAGCAAAGTGAAGGAGAAAATTCAAAATCTTAAATTTTTACACTCGCATGTTCTTGTAAACCCAGTTTTTGGATTTTTACAAGGGGTAAAAGGAGAGAAATCTCCCTAAAATTTGTAACTCAATTTCTCTCAAGTAAGGAAATACCTCATATGTGTATGTCAAGTGTTCGGCAGGCGCAGTAGAGGGCTCAGAAGGGAAGGAGCGACAGTGGGATTTTGTAGAGTGAGTTTTTCTGAAATGGTTTTTGGGGGGCATGTCCCATTTAGGAAGCCCCTATGGTGTCAGGACAGCAAAAGAGAAAAACACATGGCATACTATTTTGAAATTACACCCCTCAAGGAACGTAACAAGGGGTCCGCCGAGCCTTAACACCCCACAGGTGTTTGACGACTTTTCGTTAAAGTTGGATGTATAAATGAAAAAAAATATTTTTTCACTAAAATGCTGGTTTTCCACCAAATTTAACATTTTTAAAATACCCCATGTGTGGGCGTCAAGTGCACTGAGGGCGCACTACAATGCTCAGATGAGAAGGAGTCGTATTTGGCTTTTGGAAAGCACATTTTGCTGAAATGGATTTAGGGGGGCATGTCCCATTTAGGAACCCCCTATAGTGCCAGAACAGCAAAAAAAAAAAAAAACACATGGCCTACTATTTTGGAAACTACACCCCTCAAGGAACGTAACAAGGGGTCCGCTGAGCCTTAACACACTACAAGTGTTTGACGACTTTGGATATGTAAATTATAAAAAAAAAAATTTTTAATAAAATGCTGTTTTTTCCCAAAATTTTACATTTTCAAAAGGGGTAATAGTAGAAAATTCCCCCCAAAATGTGTAACCCCATCTCTGAGTATGGAAATACCCCATGTGTGGACGTGAAGTGCACTTTGGGCGCACTACAATGCTCAGAAGAGAAGGAGTCACATTTACAAATTTTGCTGAACTGGGGGGGGGGGGGGGGGGGGTAGGTCGCATTTAGGAAGCCCCTATGGTGCCAGGACAGCAACAAAAAAAACACATGACATACTATTTTGGAAAATACATCCCTCAAGGAACATAACAAGGGGTACAGTGAGTCTTAACACCCCACAGGTGTTTGATAAATATTCATGAAGTGGGATGTGAAAATGAAAAATTTTATTTTTTTACACTAAAATGCTGGGGTTACCCAAATTTTTCATTTTCACAAGTGGTAAAAGGAGAAAATGTCATTGTAAATGTGTAAATACATTTCTTTGGAGTAAGGACATACCTCAAGTCTGGACATTAACAGCATGCACACCGGTCTCAGAGGAGCAGGTCGCATTCAGGGGCCTTGAGCTTCTGCGTTGCGGCCTATGGAGCCAGAACAGTGGGACCCCCCCTCAAGGGGCATTACATGGGATAAATAACTTGGGTACACTAAATAACTAAAATGGGGTACAGTGGGACATAAAATTATAAAACAGGTTATGTTCCCAGAATGATGACCCAGAGCATAGCCAAAACTAAAAAATATGCCGGCCCCAAACCCTGTGCTCTGAATCCTCATTTTGGGAATGTGACATGTGTGGCCGTCCCTAACCTGTTGCCTCAAATGCGCACCCCGCTCAGGTGGAGAGAGAGCGCTGCAAATTTGAGGCAACAAAAAAAGTCCCTGACGATAGTGACTCAGTGACCCATGACCCAGAGAAAAAAAATACCCCCAGAGGTCTTATCAGTTTGTTTTTTTTTAGATGAGTTTTTTTGGGCAGTTTAGTGGTTTATGGGGTTAAAATTTGGAATGTACTCTGGACTTGGTACATTGGGGTCAAATTATGGAAAATTAAAATGAAAAGGGAAAATTTAGTACTGCATGGAAGTGTGATACTCGCTGAAGCAGTTTTTAATGCAGAGGCCCAGATGATCGGGGCAAGTGTCACATTGAGTGGTGGTATCCTTCCGTGTCCACCTCCTGTTATACACTCTGCATTTTTTCTGGGATCGTCCCTTCTTTCCACACCTGGAAAGTGTTGGCCTGGGATGATCCTGGCACCTATTACTCCAGTTCATTGGCAAGTCCGGCCTGCTCTTTCCCGGTCGCCAAAGATCAGGACCTTTAAGACTTCTTCTTGGAACTGGAGGAATGTCCCTGTGTTGCCAGCGTACTGGGACAGTATAAAAGCGTTGTACATGGCAACCAGTACCAAGTAGACCGCAACTTTTTTGTACCATACCCGTGTTTTCCGCATGGCCATTTATGGCTTGAGGACTTGATCAGAGAGATCAACTCCCCCATATACTGATTGTAGTCCAGAATACAATCGGGCTTGAGGATCGGTGTTGTGGTACCTCGCACAGGAACATTTACCATGAATAGTGGTCAGCATAAGGACATCCCTCTTATCCTTATACCTGACCAGCAACAGGTTTTCATTGGTAAGGGCACGGGACTCACCCTTGGGCATAGGGGTCTGCAGAAAATTTAGAGGGAGGCCTCTCTGGTTTTTCCGCACGGTCCCACAAGCGGACGTGGAGCTGGCGGCAAGGGATGTGACGAGAGGGATGCTGGTATAAAAGTTGTCCACGTACACGTGGTAACCCTTATCCAGCAATGGGTGCATAAGGTCCCAAACGATTTTCCCGCTAACACCCAGAGTGGGGGAACAATCTGGGGGTTCAATACGAGAACCTCGTCCCTCATACACTCTAAACTTGAGAGTGTACCCAGAGGTACTCTCACAAAGTTTATAGAGCTTCACGCCATACCGCGCCCGCTTCGTGGGAATATACTGGCGGAAGATGAGTCTCCCCTTAAAACTGATAAGAGACTCATCAACCGAGAGCTCCCTGAGGGGTACGTAGGCCTCCAAAAATTTGGCCCCAAAGTGATAGATGACCGGCCTCACTTTGTAAAGCCGGTTACAGGTGGGATCACCTCTGGGTGGACATGCCTCGTTATCTGCATAATGGAGGCATTACCGAATGGCCTCGAACTGCCTCCATGCCATGACCATACTGTAAAGCGGGGTCTGGTAGAAGATGTCCCAGCTCCAGTACTGCCTGACACTTGGTTTTTTGACCAGGCCCATATGCAGCAAGAGGCCCCAAAATGTCCTCATTTCTGCTGCATCAATGGTGTACCATCGCAAGTGTATGCCCTTGGTCCTTAAGGGGTTAAGGTCGAAATGGGCTGAGTCCTTAAGGGGTTAAGCGGTTTCATGTTGCCAGATATATGGCTGAAACCTGTTGGAGTCCATTTTTTTTTTTTTTGTTCTGCTCCAACATGCAACAATGAGAAAAACATGGTGCGGGGCTGAAGTAAATACAATTTTTTAATAACTCAACTGTACATATACTTTACATCTATTCCTTACCTTTTTTAAATGTATTTGATTTTTTTTGTATTTTTCTTTGGTATTCCTTGGCATATGTAATTGAATCTCATGTAGAGAATGTGCCATGGCATAGACAGATTTATACACTAGATAAGTGACTCCAAAACTGTGAGTAAAATAAATATTTGTTCCAAGTTCAGAAAATTTTATAGTTCTGTTACATTTGTGAAGTTGAAAGGATTGCAGAAAGTTATTCATATTGGGATCTGAGGTTAAGCAATGAAAAGAATATGCTAAGATATATTCCACTAATATGTCATGTGGACGATTTATTGTGCTGATATCTTCTAGGAATATTTTCAAATCTGGTATATTCTTAGAAGCGGGTGAAAATACCAGACTTCCGTGAAATGATGGTTTTCTGTTTTTGGGTAGTAACATGTGAGAATTCCATCCTGCTGGTAAAATGAATGTCTTCTCTTGAGCCTTATAGAATTTTAATTCAATAAAATATCCAATGAAAACAGAAAATTTTCCACACATTACAACAACTTGAGAAGTTGCCTTGTTAAAGATAAATAATATGTTTTCATTAAACTCTTCAGTTTCTTCATTTCCATCATGTATTCTAATAATATACTCAATACAGATATCATATTTAGCCGCCATTGTCTTCAGCTCCTGGCTCTGCTTCTCACCGACATCATCATCAGATGTGATAACACCGATCCACGTCCAGTTATAATGTTTGAGTAATTGAACCATTGCCAGGAGTTGGGTTGAGTGATTGGGAAGTGCTTGGAAGAAGGACGGGAAGAGCTTGACATTACTCAGAATAGGATCCACTGTACCATAACCGATCTGAATAATACAGTAACAATTAAGCATAATGAGTATTTCTACACTCTACATTAAAGCTAAGTGAGCCAAGCCTCAGTAACCTGGATTTGACCCAAGTTCAGCAGTAGCTGCGGCCAGCAAAAATTTCCCGGTTCAGTTCATGTGAACCGGGCAATGTGCGTAAATATAACAGAAGCTATGAGGAACACATGGCATTTTTTCACCCAGAGGAATAATGGAAGTACTGGGATAGTGATTTGACTTCATGGTAGACTAGCATTCCTTGGATCTATCACAAGGAATTAGAGCTATCTTTGCCTAGAACTTGGTACTGTATGTGATCGGTATGGTGGGTTGTACATGTAATTACACTTCTGAGGATTTTTTAACTATGCAACTATCACACGATTATTTGCTGGTTTGTGTGTCATTCAACTACCGGGTCAATAAACAAAGAGTGTAGAGTTTTAGACACAAATAAAGCCCCATGTCTTGTGTGCAGCAGGCATTCTGTAGAGAGACAGTGAAAGTAGAAGCAAGCTCTGCAGAAGCCTAAACGCCTTTTCATATTCTAATCTATACCAAAGTTGGCTGAGCACAAACTCTAATCTATACCATTTGCCAAATCTAAAACTAGCTGAGCACAAAACCTAATCTATACAATTCCACTTCAAATTGAGCACAGAATTAATATGCAGGCCATTCTCAGAAACCTCCTGTCCCTACCTGAAGAAGTCTAATCATGTTCTACAAATCCCAGCTAGCAGTGTTCCAGCCCATAAACAGTATCACATACAAATATCTGTACAACTTAGCAAAGCTGTGGGCTGACCTGTATTTTGGCAATATGTCTATAAAAGCGCCCTGTTAATGCAGCATAGCCATCTAAAGCACATGCATGTGTATTTTATGGGTTTATGTGCACACAAAGTATTTCTACCTGGTTATAGTGTAACACAATTATGAGCATTTACATCAAACATGAATTGGGCATCTAAAGCGCGTTTACGTATATTGTCTGGGTTTAATTGCACACACAGTATTACTGTCTGGTTGTCTGATAGCTTAAAGAATACCTGTCATCACAAAAACTTTTTATATGTTGTTAATTAATGTATTAGAAACAACTTTGGAATACCATGTCATTAAAAAAAATTATATTTTTATATATATTTATTTTGACTTGTAAAAACTGACAACTAGGGGTTTCCCTACATGTCGCGGCCGCAAGTCTCTCATAGAGTTCAGACTCATGCATGAGTCCTAACTCCCATAATGCAGCCTGGACACTGATGAGCACAGCTCAGCTCCCCGCCTGTCAATCAGACAGACGGGTGCAAGCACTGTGCATGCCGCATGGCACACATCAGCTACATTGAACACTGCCTGCAGTAAGCAAGCTTTGAAATAGGATTATAAAGGAAATACATGGCGAAAATGAAAAAGAAAAACTGCAGGGGGAAAGTAATGAAGAGGGCAACATACCAGCAGCATAATATAAAGCAATGAAGATGGTGGCAGGTACACTTTAAAGTGTGTACCACACAAAGAGGAGTGGGGGATGGGCACTACACCAAATGTGTACAGCAAAGTTATTAGCAAGCACTGAAAACAATCTCGTCCCGGTGGAGTGAACAATGTGAGGTGCAAGACACTAGCAGGAATAGGCAATTCCGTAATAAAAAAATAGCATAAAGAAAAATAAATATGTCTGCACTCACCACGATGTTCAAAGGCAGTTCATGCTTTTATTTGTAGCAGCATAAATAGGAACAGAGTCGAATAAATAAATCCACCCGGGGTGCAGGGGAGGGAGAACGGCTACCAGCCGGCAGTCGAAGCAGGAGCGTATCAGTGGAACGAACACGCGGTTTCGTGTCAGAGATGCATCATCCGGTTCCTGATCTATTGGATACCATGGTCAGGTGTATATAGACAAAGGCAAGGGGGAGGAGTGACCCAATCACCAATTGAAGTTACAAGACACAAAGTAACAAACAGGTAAAACCAAATAGAATGAACAAACTGATATCCTGCTGTATTTATAGAAAAGAGCTAAAATAATTTCTTTCATTTAGGCCGAGTGGCCCCAAAGCTTTTCATATTGTGATCCATTTTGCCTCACATCGGAGCAGTTTTAGGTGTCTATCTACACCCTGCGGTTGTTGGAAAATGTATTGTAAACCTGCAAATTTGATTTCATTAGTATTATTATTATGATCTGTTTCCATATGGGAAATAAAAGAGTGGCACCTACGTAATGAATATAAATGCTCACGAAATCTAATATTAAGGTTTCTTTTAGTTTTACCTATATAAAAATGTCCACAGGTGCAGAGTAGACAATAAATAATTCGTTTTACAGATAAAAAAAATGATTAACTTTTACTGTATATCCACCTAATTCAATGTATCTTTTCCTAAGATTATTTTTGCAATAATTGCAATGCCCACAATGGAAATTTCCTTTTGGTGTACTTTTACTAAGCCATTTTTGTTCACTATTAGATTTTTTCATTTTTGAAATTTAATATGATCAGAAATAGTTTTATTTTTCCTAAATGTAATGATGGATTTATTTTTGGCTATATTCTGAATTAACGGGTCTTTCTCTAACATGTACCAATTAGACATAATAGCATTTTTATAACATTATTCATGGGACTGTTATTAAATGAAAAAAATTATTTTTTTATTTTCATAGTTTTTGACTGATTTTCTTTTGATTTCATTAGGAACAAGTAATTCTTTTCTTTCTCTTTTTTTCTGCTTTCTCAAATGCTTCATTTATTAATTTTTCCGGGTAAGTCCTTTCCTTCAATCGTTGTTTTAATTCTTCTGCTTGTTTGAGATATTGAGCTCTGTCGTTATTAATTATTTTCAGACGAATGAATTGTGAATAGTGAATATTATTTTTAATGTATGTTGGATGTGGACTATAATAATGTAATAGGGAGTTTTTGGCAATTTTTTCCCTATGACTGGTGGTATTTAGACAGAGGTTATCAATATTTAAAGTAAAATCTAGAAAATTTAAGGTTTTTCCACTATATTCATATGTAAAAAGCATATTCATATCGTTAGTATTCAAATATTGAACAAAATTAGTAAATTCTTTTTCAGATCATTCCCAAATAATAAGCACATCATCCACATATCTCAGGAACCGCTTCACATGAAGGGTGAAGGGGTTCCTGAGAGTTTGGACGTATGTGAGTTCAAACACAGCAAGATATATATATTCGCCAATGTACATGAAACAGGAGACCCCCTCGGGATACCATGTAATTGTTTATACCAACAGTTATCATACATGAATTTATTATTGCTTAACACAAACATTAATGCATCAGCTACAAAATCGATAAATTCTTGTGGCTTTCCTGAATAGGATAAAAAATACTTTACAGCCCCTACACCCGCATCCCAAGGCATATGGGTGTAAAGAGCTTCAACATCTAGGGACACCAGAGTATAAGACTCCTGCCAGTAGAAATTCTCCAAAGTACCCAACAAATCACTGGTGTCCGTAACATATGAGGGAATACCTGGAAGTAAAGGAGATATAAGCCATTCAAGATAGCTAGAGAGAGCTTCGGTCGCCGACCCGATCCCCGTGACAATAGAAACCTTAATATTAGATTTCGTGAGCATTTATATTCATTATGTACAAAAGTAGGTGCCACTCGTTTTATTTCCCATATGGAAACATATCATAATAATAATAATACTAATGAAATCAAATTTGCAGGTTTACAATACATTTTCCAACAACCGCAGGGTGTAGATAGACACCTAAAACTGCTCCGATGTGAGGCAGAATGGATCACAAGATTAAAAGCTTTGGGGCCACTCGGCCTAAATGAAAGAAATTATTTTAGCTCTTTTCTATAAATACAGCAGGATATAAGTTTGTTTATTCTATTTGGTTTTACCTGTTTGTTACTTTTTGTCATGTAACTTCAATTGGTGATTGGGTCACTCCTCCCCCTTGCCTTTGTCTATATACAACTGACCATGGTATCCAATTGATTAGGAACCGGATGATGTGTCTCTGACGCGAAACCGCACGTTCGTTCCACTGATACGCTCCTGCTTCGGCTGCCGGCTGGTAGCCGTTCTCCCTCCCCTGCACCCCGGGTGGATTTATTTATTGGACTCTGTTCGTATTTATGCTGCTACAAATAAAAGCATGAACTGCCTTTGAACATCGTGGTGAGTGCAGACATTTATCTTTTTCTCTATGCTATTATTTAAAGTGTGCACATTGAACAGGCATGAGCCATCTAAAGTGCTTTCATGTGATTTTTTTTATTTTCCCACATACTCTGTATTCCTACCTGGTGGATATTAACAGCATCAATGTAATGGGGTGCTGTAACCAAAATGGACTTACAAGTTTTGAGAAAAAAGCATATAAAACTTAACTTTTAATGATATACGGTAAAATATAAAAATATTGACCCTATGAAACACAAGTGAGTGATTAAGCACAAAAGTGAAATAATTCAAAATATATACATCAATATGTAACATTGGCATATAGGGGGATCACAGGTGGGGGCCAAGGGTATATATTGTCCCTACTAATCTCGAAGCGCGTGCTCCAAGAACTACCACGCTGCCCGCAACCATTGTGCTATGACAGTGTGGGCTCCCCTGGACCACGGCACCACTGTGTCTTTTGTCTGCTACCCGCCAGCAGCTAGGTCTGGCTGCTTTATATTAGAGCTCTCCTTGCCCCGAACTTGGTACCGTGGGGGCTTATGTACTCAGTAGGGTGGGTTGTACATTTAATTACACTTCTGGGGATTTTTTATAGGCTAAGACTGTACACCTATAGCTTGGCCTCCCCAGAGGTGTTCCATGTCATTACTGTTTTGTATTTGGGGAGACACTAAAATTTGGTGCCCAAGTGATAATTGATCTGGGTACATGAGAGATTTTTTCTGTCACTGGACATTTGTGGACATTTTAGTCTGGTGATAAGTGACCCAGGAATGTGTATTTTTATACTATATATTTTCATACACATCACTGTATATATACTTTTGTTCATTGAATTGCCCCTTACCATTGCTCTACTGTGTCATATACTTCCCTCCTGTATTCCTCTGAGGTTTCCACTCTAACCTGTGGTTGAAACGTGTAGGGAGTTGAGGGCACTAATAGGAATTTTTTTAGGGACAGGTTCCTGTGAGGGGCTGCCTTTTTCAAGGCGATGCAAGACTAGCCCAAAAGGGTGGACTAGGGGCTAGATTAGGTGAGTATTAGAGATGAGCGAATCGGTGATGAGGAACCCAAATTCGTTACGAATTTCATGAAATATTCGATTCGCAACGAATGCGAATATCACCGCGATTCGATCGCGCGAATCGCTTAATTAAACTTCATTGTACAGCGTTCCAGGCTATTGGAGACCTGAGATGGTGGATCCACGTGTGAGTACATGGGGCAGGGGATTATGGGAGGGCGGGAAACAGCGTCGGGAATGAAGGTAGGCGGGATGAGCCTGAATCACATGTGAGATGCAGCCTATCAGCATTCATTGACCCCTTTGATGTCACAGCCCTATATAATCGGCAGCCATCTTGCCTCTCTTCATTTCGTCTATGCACTCAGAGATAGAGAGAACGGGACTGCGTGTGTCTGACTAGCTTATACCACAGCGTAACACTGCAACTGCTAGTCACATCAGCATTAGGGAAAGACAGGAGTGCAGAGTGCTGTGCTGTTACACTGAGAAGGATCATTGATAGCTAAACCTCCTATTCACGTTATTGAGCATTGCAGCAGAGAGGGGCAGATAGCTGTCAGCTGCCTCATACAGATCAACAAGCTGCCTGAACTTTATCAACCATCTTACCACCTCATTTTTCAGCGCAATTCAGTATTTTTTTTTGCTCCACAAATCATCTGCTGCTCAGAATTGCGTGACAGAGTGCAATATAGGGTTTAATCCCTGTATTTTTATTTTTTTTTGTGGTGGTGCTGCACTGTTGGGTCCTGCTGCTGTTCACAAATACATTATTTTTCAGCGGACTGTAGTGCATTTGCCTGCCCTCATACGTGCATGACACATGCCTACATCAAAGATGTCTACTATTCTGTATATGTAACAAGTCTAGATACAGGGAAAGTCCTGACTCCTGGCAAAAGTATTCACCTGCTGGTGTTTTTAAAAAATACTTATTTTTTCTGCGTATAGATGCAAATATTATTGCCCTCATCAGTGCATACCGCATAGGTACATCCAAGTATTGTACCATTTTTTACCTGTTAATCTGTCAAGGGGCTACATACTGTCAAAGTCCAAACTATAGTATTCACCGGCTGGTGTTTTACAAAAATACTGAGTTTTTTCTGCGTATAGTTGCACATATTACTGCCCTGATCAGTGCATACCGCATAGGTACGTCCAAGTATTGTACCATTTTGTATCTGTTAATCTGTCAAGGGGCTACATACTGTCAAAGCCCAAACAATAGTATTCACTGGCTGGTGTTTTTCAAAAGTACTGAATTTTTTCTGCGTATAGTCGTGCATATTACTGCTCTAATCAGTGCATACCGCATAGGTACATCCAAGTATTGTACCATTTTTTACCTGTTAATCTGTCAGGGGCCTACATACTGTCAAAGTCCAAACAACAGTATTCACCGGCTGGTGTTTTACAAAAATACAGAGTTTTTTCTGCGTATAGTTGCGCATATTACTGCCCTCATCAGTGCATACCGCATAGGTACATCCAAGTATTGTACCATTTTTTACCTGTTAATCTGTCAAGGGGCTACATACTGTCAAAGTCCAAACAATAGTATTCACCGGCTGATGTTTTTCAAAAATACAGAGTTTTTTCTGCGTATTTTTGTGCATATTTCTGCCCTCATCAGTGCATACCGCATACGTACATCCAAGTAGTGTAACATTTTGTACCTGTTAATCTGTCAAGGTCCTACATTCTGTGAAAGGACAGCCATAAGTAATAACCTGCTGCTGTTTTTTTTTTGTGGTGCTGCACTGTTGGGTCCTGCTGCTGTTCACAAATACATTATTTTTCAGCGGACTGTAGTGCATTTGCCTGCCCTCATACGTGCATGACACATGCCTACATCAAAGCAGTCTACTATTCTGTATCTGTAACAAGTCTAGATACAGGGAAAGTCCTGACTCCTGGCAAAAGTATTCATCTGCTGGTGTTTTTAAAAATAACTTATTTTTTCTGCGTATAGATGCAAATATTATTGCCCTCATCAGTGCATACCGCATAGGTACGTCCAAGTATTGTACCATTTTTTACCTGTTAATCTGTCAAGGGGCTACATACTGTCAAAGTCCAAACTATAGTATTCACCGGCTGGTGTTTTACAAAAATACAGAGCTTTTTCTGAGTATAGTTGCACATATTACTGCCCTGATCAGTGCATACCGCATAGGTACGTCCAAGTATTGTACCATTTTGTATCTGCTAATCTGTCAAGGGGCTACATACTGTCAAAGCCCAAACAATAGTATTCACCGGCTGGTGTTTTTCAAAAATACAGAATTTTTTCTGCGTATAGTTGTGCATATTACTGCCCTAATCAGTGCATACCGCATAGGTACATCCAAGTATTGTACCATTTTTTACCTGTTAATCTGTCAAGGGGCTACATACTGTCAAAGTCCAAACAATAGTATTCACCGGCTGGTGTTTTTCAAAAATACAGAGTTTTTTCTGCGTATTGTTGTGCATATTTCTGCCCTCCTCAGTGCATACCGCATACGTACATCCAAGTAGTGTAACATTTTGTACCTGTTAATCTGTCAAGGTCCAACATACTGTGAAAGGACAGCCATAAGTAATAACCTGCTGCTGTTTTGTAATACTCTCATATGCGCACTAAGTATGTCAGACAGAGAAGTGCCAGGACGTGCACAGATACTTTAGGCAGAGTTGGCAGCAGACTTGAGGCGAGTGGCAGCAGGAGTCGCAGCGAGAGGCCTGAGCTCTCGTTATCAGCCAGCGGTTGTGTCTCCACCAGCAACCCATCTGCCGTCATCTATTGGTTAACACGCTCATTCACATCATCACAAGTGACATCTGACACCCCCAGTCAACAGTCGGTGGGTTCCTAAGACACAACCCTCAGTTGGTATGGCCCGGGAGCAGTCCCTGTCCTTCCATTGCCTTTGTCCTGTGCTGTTCCCTCTCCTAGAGAAGTATCTGATGCTGTGGGTTCATCTTCACTCTTTACTGAGGACGATCTAATAGAGGACAGTAAGCAGCTACTGCCAGGCCAAGAAGTGGAGGAGACGGCTTGCTCCGCTAGGTGGCCAAGTAGTGATGAGGAGAGTGACGTGGGAGGAGGTGTTGCAAGGGTTCAGGGTCCTGAATCAGACATTGTTGGGGAACCTGAGGAGGACATCAGTGACATGCAAACACCTGTTGATGATGATGTAGCCGATCTCAATTGGGAGCCGGGTGCAGAATAATCAACAGGAGAAGAGAGTTGCAGGTTGCCCTTGCGGCAGCAAGGCGGTAGCATGGTTGGCAGTCAGCGTGGTGGCAGGAGTGGAAATTCTGGAGCCAAACGTGCCAGGGGGAAACCACCTACTTCGCGGCAGCCTACCTTTCCGGAAGGTAGTGGAACAGGGGTTCCTGGAGACGGCGCCAGTAGCAGTCAATTAGTGCGGACTGTAGGTGGGAAAATCAGCTACTCGGCGGTGTGGAAGTTTTTCATCAGGCAACCGGAGGAGGTTCACGTAGCCACATGCAAGATCTGTCGGCAGAAGGTGAAGCATGGCCAGGGTCCCAATGTCGGCACCACGGCCCTGCATCAACACATGCTTCGCCACCATAAAGCGGCCTGGGAGAACCGTGGCTCCGATGTAGTGGTCCAGCCTGCTGCATCACCCTGTGGCCATCCGCTCCCTCCTTCATCCAGCCAAGGCTCCACCACCTCAGCCAAAGGGAACTGTTTGTCAAACCCTCCTTCTGTCGCTCCAGATGCTCCTGCTCCTCCCACTTTTAGTCAGCCATTCCACCAACAATCCATCGGCGAAGCCATGTCCAAGAGACAACAGTATGCGCCCACTCATCCAACGGCGCAGAAGTTGAATGTGCTCCTGTCCAAGTTGCTGGTGCTGCAGTCCTTCCCTTTTCAAGTGGTGGACTTTGAACCTTTCAAAGAATTGATGGCTTGTGCCGAGCCGAGGTGGAGAGTCCCAAGCCGTCTTTTCTTGACGAAGAAGGCAGTACCAGCCTTGCATAAGTTTGTACAAGAGAAGGTGGGCCAGTCCTTGAGCCTGTCAGTGTGTTCAAAAGTGCACGGCAGCGCCGACGTGTGGAGCTGTAACTACGGGCAGGGACAATACTTGTCTTTTACGGCCCACTGGGTAAATGTGGTTCCTGCACAGCCGCAACAGCAACTTGGACAGGTCACACAGCTTCTTCCTCCATGCTCTCGCTCTCAGGCATTTGGTCCTGTTACAGTGTGCGACGCCGCCTCCTCATCCTGCACCGTGTCCTCATCCTCCACTGCATGTCCAAATCTCGGTGGCCCTTCATCGGACCATGTGTGGGCACGGCGGTGTCAAGCTGTTCTTAACATGGTTTGCATTGGCGAACAGAGTCCCACAGGGGAGGAACTGCTAAAATTCATTCGTAATGAAATCCGAGTATGGCTTACTCCACAAAATCTGGAAATGGGAACCATGGTGACCGACAACGGGAAGAACATCGTGTCCGCACTTTGACAAGGAAGTGTGAAACACGCCCTGCGTGTTAAATCTGGTTGTCAAGCACTTCCTCAACTCTTCACCCCATTTGCAAAACATCCTGAAAATGGCAAGGAAACTGTGCATGCACTTCAGTCACTCGTAAATCGCCAAGCACACCTTCTTTGAGCTGCAGCGTCAGAACGGTATCCCACAACATAGTCTTATTTGTGACGTTACCACGCGTTGGAATTCCACCCTCCATATGTTGAACAGACTATCCGAACAAAGAAAAGCCATCACGACTTCTTGATGATCCAAGCAGATAGGAGTACTCCCCTGTGTAACTTCAATGTGAACCAGTGGCACCTGCCGTTTGCTGAGGCCCTTTGAGGAAGCCACATTATTTGTAAGTCGCCTGGATTACGCCATGAACGACATCATTCCACTCCTACATTTCCTACAACAAATGATTGAAACGATGGCTGGTCACGGTAATGAAGATGTTGCGCCTACATCTCAAGGGTACGTGAGACCTGTGGGGGCTGAACTGGAGGAGGAGGATGAGGGTCAGAGTGGAGCACAGTTTAGGTTAGATGATATGGCTTGTGTTTCTAGTCATCCGACAGGAAAGGAGGAGCATGAGCAGCCAGAGGAGCTAGAGGGTTATGAGGAAGGCGAGACAGAGGACCCAGACTCACCGTGGCAGTATGCAGTGGAGATGGAGGCAGGTAGTCCCTCCGAGTCACTGGTGCAATTGCACGATGCATGCTTAGTTGCTTGATTAGTGACCTCTGAATTGTCAAAATTTGTCAGCGGGATGACTTCTGGATATCCACCTTATTGGACCCTCGCTACCGTCCCGGAATTGGGGCCTTTTTTACACCCACTGAGAGGGAGGACAAACTGACCTACTACAGAGAGATCCTACGTAGTCAGTTGGCCGATGCCTATCGGCTACATAGTCTATCCACTCGCAGGTCTGACTCGGGGGGCCCTCTGTGCTCACCTTCCACTGCCATGGCTGCTGGGGAGGGGTGGCAGGAGCAGTACCAGCTCAATCAGCCTGAGTCTACAGTTGCTGATGAGTAGCTTTCTTCACCCGCATAGTGAAGCAACTAATGAGCAGCAGGTAGACATGGAGCAGGACCTGAACCAGCAGGTTGTGGCATACCTTGACATGACCATGCCAACAAACATTGAAGATCCGCTGGACTTCTGGGCAGCCAAACTTGATTTATGGCCGCAACTAGCAGAGTTTGCACTGGAAAAGCTGTCCTGCCCGGCCAATAGTGTGCCATCAGAGCGGGTGTTTAGTGCGGCCGGGGCCATAGTCACCCCAAGGCGAACTCGTCTGTCCACTAAAAATGTGGAGAGACTGACGTTTGTCAAGATGAAACAAGGATGGATCAGCCCGGATTTCCAGCCACCAATGCCAGATGCCTCAGAGTAGATTGACCATGCTTCTACACTAACACTTCCAAATTATGGTTAAGAAACTGTCTTGGGTTATCAATTAGGGTTATGAAACCCTCTTTGGTACTGCGAATGATTGCTCCTGACTCATCCTGTGTCTTTCAGGAACTACTTGCGTCACTGACGCTTCTGGCCTTGGACCTTTAATTTTTGGATATTTAGCAGTAGATAAATATATGCTTAATGCAAATTTCAACATTAATCTTTAAATGTAAGGGGTTATGAAACCCTCTTGGGTACAGCGAATGCCCGCTACTGGCTCATCCGGTTTCTTTCAGGAACTAGTTGCCTCACAGATGCTTCGGGCCGTGTCCCTTTAATTTTTGGATGTTTAGCAGTAGTTAAATACATGTTTAATGCAAATTTCAACATTGATCTTTACATGTAAGGGGTTATGAAACCTTCTTGGGTACTGAGAATGCCAGCTCCTGGCTCATCCTGTGTCTTTCAGGAACTTCTTGCCTCACTGATGCTTCTGACCTTGGGCTTTTAAATTTTGGAAGTTTAGCAGTAGCTAATACATGCTTAATGCTAATTTCAACAATTAAATTCTCGGCGCTCTGCCAGGGCTGTCGCTTATCCTGCCGGGGCCGATCCGTGCACCTCACTAAACCATCCAATCGGTAGTAGAGACAGGCGGTGTGTACAAAGGCCAGGGACTTAATGAACCCGAGCTTATGACCCGCACTTAGTTGGAATTCTTCTTTCATGGTAAATAATTGCAATCCCTATCATGAACGGGGTTGAGCGGGATACCCGCACTTGTCGGTGAAGGATAGACACACGCTTGTCCATTCAGTGTAGCGCGCGTGCAGCCCCGGACATCTGGGGGCATAACACACCTGTTATTGCTCGATCTCGCGATTGATCGTGCAATGTAAGGGGTTATGATAGCCTCTTGGGTACTGCTGATGCCTACTCCTGAATGCTCCTTTGTCTTTAAGGAACTATTTGCCTTCATGATGCTTCTGGGCTTGGGCCTTTAATTTAACAATTTGTGAAATAGATACATACATGCCTAATTAAAATTTCAACATTTATGGTGCAATGTATGGGGTTATTAAACCCTCTTGGGTACTGTTTTTTTTTTTTTTTTTTTTTTTTTTTTCAAATTTTATGATCATTTTCTCAGTAATAAACTAAAATTTTCCAGAATAATAACCATTACACCATTGAACGCTTGTTGTGTGTGATTTTTTAATTGAAATTTTCAAAAATAATACGGAGATGGATGAACTCTGCTTCTTTATTTCAGAAACATTACTTTAGCCCCTTAAGGACTCAGGGTTTTTCAGTTTTTGCACTTTCGTTTTTTCCTCCTTACCTTTTAAAAATCATAACCCTTTAATTTTTCCACCTAAAAATCCATATTATGGCTTATTTTTTGCGTCACCAATTCTACTTTGCATGGACATTAGTCATTTTACCCAAACATTCACGGCAAAACAGAAAAAAAATCATTGTGTGACAAAATCAAAGAAAAAACGCCATTTTGTAAATTTTGGGGGCTTCCATTTCTACGCAGTGCATATTTCGGTACAAATGACACCTTATCATTATTCTATAGGTCCATACGGTTAAAATTATACCCTACTTATATAGGTTTCATTTTGTCGTACTTCTGAAAAAAATCATAACTACATGCAGGAAAATGTATACGTTAAAAAATGTCCTCTTCTGACCCCTATAACTATAACGTTTTTATTTTTCAACATACAGGGTGGTATGAAGACTCACTTTTTGCGCCGTGATCTGAAGTTTTTATCGGTACCATTTTTATTTTGATCAGACTATTTGATCACTTTTTATTCATTTTTAAATGGTATAAAAAGTTACCAAAAATAAGCTTTTTTGGACTTTGGAATTTTTTTACGTGTACGCCATTGATTGTGTGGTTTAATTAACGATATATTTTTATAGTTCGGACATTTACGCACGCGGTGATACCACATAGGTTTATTTTTATGTTTATTTACACTGTTATAGGGACCTATAACACTGCACACACTGATCTCTCATGCTGATCACTGGCGTGTATTAACACGCCTGTGGTCAGTGTTATCGGTGCATGACTGCTCCGGCCTGGATCTCAGGCAGACACCGAGGAGGCAGGTAAGGGCCCTCCGGGTGTCCTGTAAGCTGTTCGGGACACCGCGATTTCACCACGGCGATCCCGAACAGCCCGACTGAGCAGCCGGGTTACTTTCACTTTCACTTCAGACGCGGCGGTCAGCTTTGATCGCCGCGTCTGAAGCGTTAATACAGGGCATCACCGCAATCGGTGATGTCCTGTATTAGCCGCGGGTCCCGGCCATTAATAGACGCCGGGACCGACACGATATGTCGCGGGGACACCGCGTGACCCCGCGACATATAGCGGAAGCCGGCGGAGGACGTAAATATGCGTCCTTCGTCGTTAAAGGGGTATTCCGCCCCTAGACATCTTATCCCCTATCCAAAGGATAGGGGATAAGATGTCAGATCGCCGCGGTCCCGCTGCTGGGGACCCCCGGGATCCCCGCTGCGGCACCGCGCTATCATTACAGCACAGAGCGAGTTCGCTCTGTGCGTAATGACGAGCGATACGGGGGACGGAGCAGCGTGACGTCATGGCGCCGCCCCTCATGACATCACGGCCCGTCCCCTTAATGCAAGTCTATGGGAGGGGGTGTGACGACCGCCACGCCCCCTCTCATAGACTTGTATTGAAAGGGGCGGGCCGTCACATCACGAGGGGCGGAGCCATGACGTAACGATGCTCCTGCCCCTGTACCGCCCATCATTACGTGCAGAGCGAACTCGCTCTGTGCTGTAATGATAGCGCGGTGCTGCAGCGGGGATCCCAGGGGTCCCCAGCAGCGGGACCGCGGCGATCTGACATCTTATCCCCTATCCTTTGGATAGGGGATAAGAGGTCTAGGGGCGGAATACCCCTTTAAGGGATTAGAATGTCTTTTGGTGGTCCACCATCCTGCATTATAGAGTCTTCTGGACTCTTGGATATGCGCTTGTTTTTAAACAAAGGTACAAAAAAAAAAAGGGTCTCCTCATGCATCAGCCAACTCCAGGCTGTGTAATTCAGGCAATATATGGTTTACTGATGTTGCTGTGGGGGCTTGTTGGGGGCTTGTGGGCGCTGTGTGGCCAGGGTCTGGGAATTTCAAATTTTCTCATAGGTAGCACCCGCTATCCAAAATCTTTTTCAAAAATTTATAAAATTGTTGTGTTTTTTGGGGGGGATTGTGAAGCCCTGCTGTGTACTCGTGCATCAGCCAACTCCAGGCTATGTCATTCAGGCAATATATGGTTTACTGATGTTGCTGTGGGGGCTTGTTGGATTCGGTCCTTAATACCCACACGATGGAGTCCGGGCCCCTCAAAGTTTGACTCAAATTTCAAATAAAAAAAATCAGACATGTCAATGGTCTCCTCATGCATCAGCCAACTCTTGGCTGTGTCATTCAGGCAATATATGGTTTACTGATGCCGCTGTGGGGCCTGAGTCTGGGAATTTCAAATTTTCTCATAGGTAACAACCGCTATCCAAAATCTTTTTCAAAAATTTCTAAAATTGTAGTTTTGTTGGGGGGGATTGTGAAGCCCTGCTGTGTACTTGTGCATCAGCCAACTCCAGGCTGTGTCATTCAGGCAATATATGGTTTACTGATGCCGCTGCTGGGCCTGGATCTGGGAATTTCAAATTTACTCATAGGTAGCACCCGCTATCCAAAATCTTTTTCAAAATTTTCTAAAATTGTTGTGTCTTTTGGGGGGATTGTGAAGCCCTGCTGTGTACTTGTGCATCAGCCAACTCCAGGCTGTGTCACTCAGGCAATATATGGTTTACTGTTGTTGCTGTGGGGGCTTGTTGGATTCGGTCCTTCGTACCCACACAATGGGGTCCGGGCCCCTGAAAGTGTGATATAAATTTCAAATAAAAAAATCAGACATTTCAATGGTCTCCTCATGCATCAGCCAACTCCAGGCTGTGTCATTCAGGCAATATATGGTTTTCTGATGCCGCTGTGGGGCCTGGGTCTGGGAATTTCAAATTTTCTCATAGGTAGCACCCACTATCCAAAATCTTTTTCAAAAATGTCTAAAATTGTTGTGTTTTTTGGGGGGCATTGTGAAGCCCTGTTGTGTACACGTGCATAAGCCAACTCCAGGCTGTGTCATTCAGGCAATATATGGTTTACTGATGCCGCTGCTGGGCCTTGGGAATTTAGAATTTTCTCACAGGTAGCACCCGCTATACAAAATCTTTTTCAAAATTTTCTAAAATTGTTGTGTTTTTTGGGGGGGATTGTGATGCCCTGCTGTGTACTCGTGCATCAGCCAACTCCAGGCTGTGTCATTCAGGCAATATATGGTTTACTGATGTTGCTGTACTGGCTTGTTGGATTTGGTCCTTAATACCCACACGATGGAGTCCGGGCCCCTCAAAGTTTGACTTCAATTTCAAATAAAAAAATCAGACATTTCAATGGTCTCCTCATGCATCAGCCAACTCTAGGCTGTGTCATTCAGGAAATATATGGTTTACTGATGCCGCTGTGGGGCCTGGGTCTGGGAATTTAAAATTTTCTCATAGGTAGCACCAGCTATCCAAAATCTTTTAAAAACATTTCTTAAATTGTTGTGTTTTTTTTGGGGGGGGGATTGTGAAGCCCTGGTGTGTACCCATGCATCAGCAAACTCCAGGCTGTGTCATTCAGGCAATATAGGGTTTACTAATGCCGCTGTGGGGCCTGGGTCTGGGAATTTCAAATTTTCTCATAGGTAACAACCGCTATCCAAAATCTTTTTCAAAAATTTCTAAAATTGTAGTTTTGTTGGGGGGGATTGTGAAGCCCTGCTGTGTACTTGTGCAGCAGCCAACTCCAGGCTGTGTCATTCAGGCAATATATGGTTTACTGATGCCGCTGCTGGGCCTGGGTCTGGGAATTTCAAATTTACTCATAGGTAGCACCCGCTATCCAAAATCTTTTTCAAAATTTTCTAAAATTGTTGTGTCTTTTGGGGGGGATTGTGAAGCCCTGCTGTGTACTTGTGCATCAACCAACTCCAGGCTGTGTCACTCAGGCAATATATGGTTTACTGTTGTTGCTGTGGGGGCTTGTTGGATTTGGTCCTTCGTACCCACACAATGGGGTCCGGGCCCCTGAAAGTGTGATATAAATTTCAAATAAAAAAATCAGACATTTCAATGGTCTCCTCATGCACCAGCCAACTCCAGGCTGTGTCATTCAGGCAATATATGGTTTTCTGATGCCGCTGTGGGGCCTGGGTCTGGGAATTTCAAATTTTCTCATAGGTAGCACCCACTATCCAAAATCTTTTTCAAAAATGTCAAAAATTGTTGTGTTTTTTGGGGGGCATTGTGAAGCCCTGTTGTGTACACGTGCATAAGCCAACTCCAGGCTGTGTCATTCAGGCAATATATGGTTTACTGATGCCGCTGCTGGGCCTTGGGAATTTAGAATTTTCTCACAGGTAGCACCCGCTATACAAAATCTTTTTCAAAATTTTCTAAAATTGTTGTGTTTTTTGGGGGGGATTGTGATGCCCTGCTGTGTACTCGTGCATCAGCCAACTCCAGGCTGTGTCATTCAGGCAATATATGGTTTACTGATGTTGCTGTACTGGCTTGTTGGATTTGGTCCTTAATACCCACACGATGGAGTCCGGGCCCCTCAAAGTTTGACTTCAATTTCAAATAAAAAAATCAGACATTTCAATGGTCTCCTCATGCATCAGCCAACTCTAGGCTGTGTCATTCAGGAAATATATGGTTTACTGATGCCGCTGTGGGGCCTGGGTCTGGGAATTTAAAATTTTCTCATAGGTAGCACCAGCTATCCAAAATCTTTTAAAAACATTTCTTAAATTGTTGTGTTTTTTTTGGGGGGGGGATTGTGAAGCCCTGGTGTGTACCCATGCATCAGCAAACTCCAGGCTGTGTCATTCAGGCAATATAGGGTTTACTAATGCCGCTGTGGGGCCTGGGTCTGGGAATTTCAAATTTTCTCATAGGTAACAACCGCTATCCAAAATCTTTTTCAAAAATTTCTAAAATTGTAGTTTTGTTGGGGGGGATTGTGAAGCCCTGCTGTGTACTTGTGCAGCAGCCAACTCCAGGCTGTGTCATTCAGGCAATATATGGTTTACTGATGCCGCTGCTGGGCCTGGGTCTGGGAATTTCAAATTTACTCATAGGTAGCACCCGCTATCCAAAATCTTTTTCAAAATTTTCTAAAATTGTTGTGTCTTTTGGGGGGGATTGTGAAGCCCTGCTGTGTACTTGTGCATCAACCAACTCCAGGCTGTGTCACTCAGGCAATATATGGTTTACTGTTGTTGCTGTGGGGGCTTGTTGGATTTGGTCCTTCGTACCCACACAATGGGGTCCGGGCCCCTGAAAGTGTGATATAAATTTCAAATAAAAAAATCAGACATTTCAATGGTCTCCTCATGCACCAGCCAACTCCAGGCTGTGTCATTCAGGCAATATATGGTTTTCTGATGCCGCTGTGGGGCCTGGGTCTGGGAATTTCAAATTTTCTCATAGGTAGCACCCACTATCCAAAATCTTTTTCAAAAATGTCAAAAATTGTTGTGTTTTTTGGGGGGCATTGTGAAGCCCTGTTGTGTACACGTGCATAAGCCAACTCCAGGCTGTGTCATTCAGGCAATATATGGTTTACTGATGCCGCTGCTGGGCCTTGGGAATTTAGAATTTTCTCACAGGTAGCACCCGCTATACAAAATCTTTTTCAAAATTTTCTAAAATTGTTGTGTTTTTTGGGGGGGATTGTGATGCCCTGCTGTGTACTCGTGCATCAGCCAACTCCAGGCTGTGTCATTCAGGCAATATATGGTTTACTGATGTTGCTGTACTGGCTTGTTGGATTTGGTCCTTAATACCCACACGATGGAGTCCGGGCCCCTCAAAGTTTGACTTCAATTTCAAATAAAAAAATCAGACATTTCAATGGTCTCCTCATGCATCAGCCAACTCTAGGCTGTGTCATTCAGGAAATATATGGTTTACTGATGCCGCTGTGGGGCCTGGGTCTGGGAATTTCAAATTTTCTCATAGGTAGCACCAGCTATCCAAAATCTTTTAAAAACATTTCTTAAATTGTTGTGTTTTTTTTTGGGGGGGGGGGATTGTGAAGCCCTGGTGTGTACCCATGCATCAGCAAACTCCAGGCTGTGTCATTCAGGCAATATAGGGTTTACTAATGCCGCTGTGGGGCCTGGGTCTGGGAAATTAAAATTTTCTCATAGGTAACAACCGCTATCCTAAATCTTCTTCATAAATTTCTTAAATTGTTGTGTTTTTTGGGGGGGGATTGTGAAGCCCTGGTGTGTACTCATGCATCAGCCAACTCCAGGCTGTGTCATTCAGGTAATATATGGTTTACTGATGCCACTGTGGGGCCTGGGTCTGGGAATTTCAAATTTTGTCATAGGTAGCACCTGCTATCCAAAATCTTTTTCTAAATTTACTAAAATTGTTGTTTTTTTTGCGGCGGATTGTGCAGCCCTGATGTGTACTCGTGCATCAGCCAACTCCAGGCTGCGTCATTCAGCCAATATATGGTATACTGATGTTGCTGTGGGGGATTGTTGGATTTGGTTCTTCGTACCCACACGCTGGGGTCCGGGCCCCTCAAAGTTTGATTTAAATTTCAAATAAAAAAATCAGAAATTTCAATGGTCTCCTCATGCATCAGCCAACTCCAGGCTGTGTCATTTAGGCAATATATGGTTTACTGATGCCTCTGTGGGGCCTGGGTCTGGGAATTTCAAATTTTATCATAGGTAGCACCCGCTATCCAAAATCTTTTTCAAAAATTTCTAAAATTGTTGGTTTTTTGGGGGGGGATTGTGAAGCCCTGCTGTGTACTCGTGCATCAGCCAACTCCAGGCTGTGTCATTCAGGCAATATATGGTTTACTGATGCCGCTGTGGGGCCTGGGTCTGGGAATTTCAAATTTTCTCATAGGTAGCACCCGCTATCCAAAATCTTCTTAAAAAATTTCTAAAATTGTTGTGTTTTTTCTTAGGGATTGTTAAGACCTGGTGTGTACTCGTGCATCAGCCAACTCCAGGCTGTGTCATTCAGGCAATATATGGTTTACTGATGCCGCTGCTGGGCCTGGGTCTGGGAAATTCAAAGGTTATCATAGATAGTACCCGCTATCCAAAATCTTCGGTTTAAATTTCTAAATTCATCTTTTAATCTTAGGGATTGTGACGGCCTAGTGCCTACTCATGCTGCTGGCAACTCCGGGCTGTGCCATTCATCCACTACATGATCTCCTCATGTTGCCAACACCTCCACGCTGTGTCATTCAGCCACTATATGGTCTCCTCATGCTGCCAACACCTCCACGCTGTGTCATTCAGTCACTTTATGGTCTCCTCACACTGATGCCACCACCAGGCTCTGTCATTGTGCTGCGGTGCGGCAGTGATTCTAAAAGCGATGCCGGTAACAAACTTTTTCGGAAAATTTGGCGAATCGGCAGAATCGACTTTTTCAAAAGTTCGCTCATCTCTAGTAATAATACAACTCACCTGTGAGTACCCACAAATGTTTAATATTCGTGCTAAGTGTAAAGATATTTCTGGACTCATATCTCCAATAACACCGACCAAGTTATCCAACTTCTCACAATTGTAATTAGGAATAATGTCTCCAAAACCAGAAAGAATCGGCAGAACATTGTTTATAGCGTTATTCACATTGTTACATGAGTCATACACATGGTATCCCAGGGTCATATTTGGTAAAATATCTGGATTCTTGTTAATCTCTTCAATGGCAAAAATAAAAGCCATGAGATATCTGTAGAAACGAGGCAAAGGCCTTCAGGAAGTAAAAAGAAAATAAAAAAGGCTTTTAAATGAGTATGTCAAATTGATATGAAAAATACCACGGCATTGCACTGTTTAGCTTTATCAGAATAACATTTGGCTCAGTTTAAAGGTCACCCTATTTAACTATTAGCAGGATGTCTACATTATTGTGTAGACATCCTGCTACGTCAGGGTAGGGATCAATGCAGACCTGAGCTAGCCCCAAACCGCTGTTCCTACCTACTTGGATGATCCAGCCTAAATGGCAACCCCAACTTTGCCGCTGTCCTTACACTGGACTGAAAGTGCAAAGAGCGTCAGAGAAGCCAGGTCAGAAACACATGGGGAGATAAAGTATAAAGAAAGGCCGAAAAAGGGTCAACCAGAAAACGATGGGGGGCATCATAGTAGAAAATCTAAATCAGAGTCAAGCAAGCAAGGGTCAGACCAGGAGTATGGGGTAACAGTGTCGTACAGGGCTTTAGAGCTCTAAGGTAGTATATTGAGGCTTATTTCATTTCCAGTTTGTAGAGATCCTGTTGACAACATGCAACATGATTTCTATCAGTTGTCCTCATTATTAACCCGTAGAGGACACAGGGTGCACAGGTACGCCCTGGGCGTCTGGTACATAGCAAACCAGGAGGTATTTGTACATCCTGAGTCCCGCCGCAGCTACGAAGCGAGTGCAGGAGCTGCGCTCGCATCATAGACCATGGGTCTCGGCTGCTATCAGCCACCATTAACCCCTCAGAGGCTGTGATCAATACTAATCACTGAATCTGTATCAATGTGGAGCACTGTTCAGTATCTGCAATCTAAAGATTGCAAAAAATAGTCCCCTGCGGGAATTAAAAAGGTGAAAAAAAAATTAAATTATAAAAAAGTAAAAAAAAAAAAAAATGTAAATATGCCTCTCCCCCAATAGAAATAAAGAGTAAAAAAGTAAATTAACATGTTTGGTATTTCCACATGTGGAAATGTCTGGTCTATTAACCCCTTAAGGACCTAGCCCATTTTCACCTTAAGGACCATAGCGTTTTTTGCCCATCTGACCACTATCACTTTAAGCATTAATAACTCTGGGATGCTATTACTTTTCCTTCTGATTCCGAGATAGTTTTTTTATGACATATACTACTTTATGTTAGTGGTAATTTTCGTCCATACTGACATCATTTCTTTGAACTTTGAAGCTCTCTGCTTATGAGGAAAATAGACATTCCAAATAAATTATATATTGATTCACATATACAATATATCTACTTTATGTTTGCATCATAAAGTTGACATGTTTTTACTTTTGGAAGACATCAGAGGGCTTCAAAGTTCAGCAGCAATTTTCAAATTTTTCACGAAATTTTCAAAATAGGAATTTTTCATGGACCTGTTCAGTTTTGAAGTGGATTTGAACGGCCTTCATATTCGAAACACCCGATAAATGACCCCATTATAGAAACTGCACCCCTCAAAGTATTCAAAATGACATTCAGAAAGTTTGTTAACCCTTTAGGTGTTTCACAGGAATAGCAGCAAAGGGAAGAAGAAAATTCAAAATCTTCATTTTTTACACTGGCATGTTCTTGTAGACCCAGTTTTTGAATTTTTTACAAGGGGTATTAGGAGAAAAAGCCTCCCAAAATTTGTAACCCAGTTTCTCTCGAGTAAGGAAATAACCAATTTCTCTCGGCGGGCGCAGTAGAGGGCTCAGAAGGGTAGGAGCAACAATGGGATTTTGGAGAGTGAATTTTGCTGAAATGGTTTTTGGGGGGCATGTTGCATTTAGGAAGCCCCTGTGGTGCCAGAACAGCAAAAAAAAAAACACATGGCCTACTATTTTGGAAACTACACCCCTCAAGGAACGTAACAAGGGGTACAGTGAGCCTTAACATCCCACAGGTGTTTGACGACTTTTTGTTAAAGTCGGATGTGTAAATGAATTTAAAAAAATTCACTAAGATGCTGGTTTTTCCCCAAATTTTACATTTTTACCAGAGGTAATAGGAGAAAACTTTTAATCCACATCTGTGGACGTCAAGTGCTCTGCTGTCGCACTACAATGCTCAGAATAGGAGGAGCGCCATTGAACTTTTGGAGAGAGAATTTGTTTGGAATGGAAGTCAGGGGCCATGTGTGTTTACAAAGTCCCCCGTGGTGCCAGAATAGTGGACCTCCCCTACATGTGACCCCATTTTGGAAACTACCCCCTCACAGAATTTAATAAGGGGTGCAATGAGCATTTACACCCCACTGGCGTTTGACAGATCTTTGGAACAGTGGGCTGTGCAAATGAAAAATTACATTTTTCATTTTCATGGACCACTGTTCCAAAACTGTCAGACACCTGTAGGGTGTAAATGTTCACTGTTCCTCTTATTACATTACATGAGGGGTGTAGTTTCCAAAATAGGGTCACATGTGTGGGGGTCCATTGTTCTGACACTATGGGTGCTTTGTAAAACACACATGGCCTTCAATTCCAGACAAACTTTCTCTTCAAAAGCCCAATGGCGCTCCTTCTCTTCTGAGCATTGTAGTGCACCCGCAGAGCACTTTACATCCACATATGGGGTTAAAAATTTTGGGGGAGTTCCTAATTTCCCTTGTGAAAATGAAAAAATGAGGATAACACCGACATTTTAGTGAAATCCCCTGAATTTTTTTTCTTAAATCATTTGGTGCCAGAAAGTTAAACAGATTTGTAAATTACTTGCATTTAAAAATCGTAATCCTTCCAGAAGTTCTTTTCTTTTTGAATTTCCTTTCTGTCTGACCACTGTGCTCTCTACTGACACCTCTGTTCATTTTAGAAACTGTCTGGAGCAGGATAGGTTTTCTATGGGAATTTGCTTCTTATCCGGACAGTTCCTAAAATGGACAGAGGTGTCAGCAGAGAGCACTGTGGTCAGACAGAAAATAAATTAAAAAAGAACTTCCTTTGGAAAATACAGCAGCTGATAAGTACTGGAAGGGTTAAGATTTTTAAATACAAGTAATTTACAAATCTGTTTAACTTTCTGGCATCAGTTAATGAAAAAAAACTTTAAGCAGTACAATAGTAGAAAAGCTGTTAACAAGGGTATCATTTTAGTCCTATTGACCACAGAATAAAGAGAACATGTCATTTTTACCATAAAGTTCACTGTGTAAAAACTAAAACCCCCAAAACTTGCAAAACTGCGGGATTTTTATCAATTTCCTACCATAAGTAATCATTTTTTTTTTGTTATGCTGTAGATTTTATGCTGTAAAATAGAAGTCAATACAAAGAATAAGCCCTCATATGGGTCTTTAGCTGGCAAAATAGCTTAGCTCTTCCTGCCTATAGATTAGATTACATTATCATGGTTCCCTTTAAAATGGCGAATAGAAATGCAAAATGAACTTACATGTTACAATAGGATAAATAATGTCTCAGCTTACTGCTAAAAATGTTTTGATAAAAACTGACAGTAAACATCCCCCCGATGATCAGGTCTCCGTCCTGCACATATCTGGCATTGAATAAAGTCTTTCTCTTCCTCATAAAACATTGTTGACTGGATCTTACATTCTGGCACTGAGCTGATGGAATCATACAGAGACATAAAATTGTAATAAATAGAGATTTACCGATCATTCCTGAATGATAAAGTTTGGGTTCAATTATCTTCAATGAAAAGATGCAGCACAGATCATAACTCAGCCCCACTGTAGCTGATGTTATGTGAAGTGTTCAGCCTTGAGTAGTCTTATATAGTCATAGAGCAGTGTAGGGGAGACAGATTTATCCAGATTCTCTTGTTTAGTTGCTTTTAATTTTTTTTAATTATTTTGCTAAAAATGATGGCTCGTACAGCAAGAGAAAATGTAACGAAAACTTATCATGTAATCATGTAATATATCAGTATTAGAGATGAGCGAATTTCTGAAATAATACTGTTATTCAGTATGACATGCAGATTACAGGCATCGCTATTAGAATCACTGTCACAGAGCGTCTGGATGTGGCAGATTTTTTAATGTAATTTAAATTTAATTTAATTTGAATTTATCTAAATTTTTGATTACCCATTCTGGTGAGCATCGAGCTGGTGGTCCTCCGCCCGGCGAGATACCACCTGTTCCAGCCCCTGCCTCTCAGCACACCCCTGACTGTGAAAGTGCGAATGTTTCATTTAATGAGTTATGGTTCATTGTTATCGCTCCAAGCAGTGGTGACTCAGTGGTGAACAACTTATCCCCTATCTTAAGGATAGGGGATAAGTTGCAGATCACGGGGGGTCCGACTGCTGGGGCCCCCTGCGATCTCCTGTACGGAGCCCCGACAGCCCGCGGGAAGGGGGCGTGTCGACCTGCGTACGAAGCGGCGGCCGACACGCCCCCTCAATACAGCTCTATTGCAGAGCCGGGGCCCTATACAGAGAGATCGCAGGGGGCCTCAGCTGTCGGACCCCCCCCCCCCCCCCGCGATCTCAAACTTATCCCCTATCCTTAGAATAGGGGATAAGTTTTTCACCACTGGACTACCTCTTTAAGTCAGTTAGCTAAAGTACTATGGGAGAGATTTATCAAAACCTGTCCAGAGGAAAAGTTGCTGTGTTGCCCATAGCAACCAATCAGATCACTTCTTTCATTTTGCAGAGGCCTTGTTAAAAATGAAAGAAGCGATCTGATTGGTTGCTATGGACAACTCAGCAACTTTTCCTCTGGACAGGTTTTGATAAATCTCCCCCTATGTGTGCAAGTACTATTTAAAAGGCAATCTTCCCTATTATTTTTATCGAGACAGGTGCTAGCGATTGGCGACAGCAATAATACTACCCTCGGAGGAGCCGAGGTGTCACCTATTCATTATCTACTAAACACCTTTAGCATTTTATACATTTGTATGTACAAGAATCATTTACGTTTCTAGTACTGAGTGTACACGTGCAACACACTGACATTTTTCGTGTACAGCTCAGACTAACTTTTTATGTACATAGACATTAGACTATCTTTCTTTGTACAACCTTACCTACTTTTTTATGTACATAGACACGAGGATACCTTCCTGTGTACAAGAACCATATACATATTTACTACACAATTTACACAATTATCAACACTCCAACATGGTTCAGGCGCATTCACCTGATAAGTGCAACATTTAGCATAAGAGTTCTTATGAAGCTGTTGGTATATACATAAAACAGATGTGTAAGGATCAGCAGTCCACCTTCACTAGGAGTCCGATTAAAGGGAAATATACAATGTGGCGTGTAAGGATCAGCAGTACACCTACACTAAGAGTTCATGGAAGGGAAAGGTAAACACGGCCTTAACCACAATTCAGCCAGGTACAGTCCTTAATGAATCTCCTACAGGCTAGGAGTCTCTTGACTTAATAGTCAGGCACAAGCTTAGTGGTTACGTTGCTGAACTTTGAACTGGAGCAATCTTAGCACAGTCCTGCTAGGTACAATTCTTGAATTTGGTTGCTGCAAAATAAAAGTGGTTAACACAGGAAACAATCTGACATTACTTTAAAGTCTCTTCAGAGAATATTCTTTTTTACTCTTGTTGTGCCTCTCTTGGTTCCTCTGTACCTCCCAAGATCAGGGGCAGGTGTAGAATTGATATAGCTTTGCCACACCACATTGGTGAGGATGGAGTGGTGGATGGCAGCATTAGAAGGGGACACAGGCTTTCTAGCCAGGATCAAAGTGGGGCAATAGGGCTCCAAACTAGGATGGACCAATGACTCTTTCGTTGGTACCTCAGGAACAGGCGAACTCTCATGGCTCCAAGAGGGCCTAGGTACATATGTTGGTACCCCAGGGTCAGACAAACTCTCACTGCTCCGAGAGGGTCTAGGTACTGACTTGGGTGGCCGCAACTTTGGCCTACTTTCTTCACCCTGTGCAGGACTTGACTCTCAACGGTATGTAGAAGATAAAGAACTTGACTCTTTGCTGTACATAGAAGATGATTAACTTGACTGTTGAGGGTCCTCCTCCTTGGGTACGCTGTGCGTGTACTCGATCAGCTCCGGCTCATCTCCGAACAGCCATTGCGGCAATTTTGGTGAGCATGGTCGTGCACTTGGCAAGCTTGATCGAGGTATGACCTCAGGGCTGGAGGAGGAAGAATAGGCCACCTCTGGCAGGGTACTCACTGCAGACTCCTCTGATGGGATCTCGGCCCACGAGCCCCAAGTTCTGTGGTGAGGGGACAGTCTCACCGGCGATGCACCTCCAGGTGTCCCTACGCTCTCCGCTGGAGGTGTCTCTGGCAAATCGTCGCTACCATCAGGCAGTGGGGGAAGATTGCAGGCCCCCTCTTTGTCTAATGACGGATAATTTGCACCTGAATGGAAGGTGGTCTGCTGTGCTGGGGGAGAGAATCCTGGAAGGGGTGGCTGAGTATTTAAACTAGGTGAGTGGGGGGAGAATAATAAAGCAAAGAAAGCAGACAGTGGGATGGATAGGTTAGAGAGGGGTCAGGACATAATGGTGGGTGGAGAGGAGTCCTGTGGGGGGAGGTTAAGAGCAGTGGATAAGGAGATTCATGCGTTACAAACCAGCTGTAAAAATAAATGTAGCCCAAAAAATTGTAATCCCAATAATTCAAAAAATTCCATTAGCCCCAATAACTCAATAACTACAATAAGCCCCATTAACTCAAAAAATACCGTTAGCCCCAATAACTTAAATAACAACGTTAGACGCAATAACGCAAAAAATCCCATTAGCCCCAATAACTTAAATAATAATGTTAGACCCAATAACTTAAAAAATCCCATTAGCCCCAATAACTTAAATAGTACAATTAGCCCTTATAACTCAAATTATAACATTAACCCCAATAACTCTGAAAATTCCATTAGTGAGACTATATGTGTAAAACTTGATGGAAATGTAAAGTGTATGTTCACAAATGCCAGAAGCCTAGCAAATAAAATGGGGGAGCTTGAGGCCTTGATACTGGAGGAACATATTGATATAGTTGGGGTCACTGAGACATGGCTGGACTCCTCGCATGACTGGGCTGTTAATCTGCAGGGGTTTACATTGTTTCGCAAGGATAGAATGAACAGAAAAGGTGGTGGAGTCTGTCTGTATGTAAGAAATGGTATGAAAGTCAGTGTGAACGATGCCATAGTGTGTGATGATTCTGAGGATGTGGAATCACTGTGGGTAGAATTACAAAAGGAGGGAAATACTGAAAAAATAATACTTGGTGTAATCTACAGACGCCCTAATATCACTTAAGAGATAGAAGGTCGGCTGCATAAACAAATAAATAGGGCCGCCCGGGCAGGTACAGTGGTAATAATGGGAGATTTTAACTATCCAGATATAGATTGGGGCCGGGGGTTGGCTAAAATTACAAAGGGGAGAAAATTCCTAAATTTATTGCAGGATAATTTTATGGGCCAGTTTGTGGAGGACCCAACAAGAAGTGATGCCTTGTTGGATCTGATCATTTCCAACAACGCAGAGCTGGTTGGTAATGTAACTGTGCGGGAAAACCTTGGTAATAGCGACCACAATATAGTTACTTTTGACTTAAAATGTAGAAAACAAAGACAGACGGGGAAGGCAAAAACATATAACTTTAAAAAGGCAAACTTCCCTGGGCTGAGGGCTGCACTACAGGACATAGACTGGGGGGAGGTGTTCTCAAATACTGATACAGAAGGTAAATGGGAAATCTTTAAATCAACTCTAAATAACTATACAGCTAAATATATACCAAAGGGGAACAAATATAAACAATTAAAACTAAATCCTACATGGCTGACAAATTAGGTTAAAAGAGCAATAAACAACAAAAAAATAGCCTTCAAAAAATACAAATCTGATGGGTCAGCTATAACATTTAAACAGTACAAGGAGCTAAATAAAATCTGTAAAAATGTAATAAAAACTGCAAAAATTCAAAATGAGAGACGGGTGGCCAAAGAAAGCAAAACTAATCCTAAATATTTTTTTAGATATATAAATACAAAAAAACCAAGGACAGAGCATGTAGGACCCCTTAATAATGATAATGGGGAGGTTGTCACGGGCGATCAAGAGAAGGCGGAGCTACTGAATGGGTTCTTTAGTTCTGTATATACTATGGAAGAAGGAGCTGACATTGGCCAGGTCAGTGCTGGTAACACATCATATAATGTATTGAACTGGCTTAATGTAGAGATGGTACAAGGTAAGTTAAGTAAAGTAAATGTAAGCAAATCTCCAGGGCCGGATGGACTACACCCAAGAGTTCTTAGAGAGGTAAGTTCAGTAATATCTGTACCCTTTTTCATGATATTTAGAGATTCTCTGGTGTCTGGTATTGTGCCAAGGGACTGGCGCAAGGCTAATGTGGTACCAATCTTCAAGAAGGGCTCTAGGTCTTCGCCAGGCAATTATAGACCGGTAAGTCTAACGTGCATTGTGGGTAAATTGTTTGAAGGACTTATAAGGGATTACATACAGGAATACATAGGGGATGATAGTATTATAAGTGATAACCAGCATGGGTTTACTAAGGATAGAAGTTGTCAAACCAATCTAATTTGCTTTTATGAAGAGGTGAGTAGAAGCCTTGACAGAGGAATGGCTGTGGATATAGTGTTTCTGGATTTTGCCAAAGCGTTTGATACTGTCCCTCACAGATGTCTGACAGGTAAGTTAAGGTCCTTTGGCTTGGAAACTTTAGTTTGTAACTGGATTGAACACTGGCTCATGGATTGTACCCAGAGCGTGGTGGTCAATGATTCGTACTCTGATTGGTCCCCGGTTATTAGTGGTGTACCCCAAGGTTCAGTACTGGGCCCGCTGCTGTTTAATTTATTTATCAATGATATAGAGGATGGTATTAACAGCTCTGTTTCTATCTTTGCAGATGACACCAAGCTTTGTAGCACGGTACAGTCTATAGAGGATGTGCATAAGTTACAAAATGACTTGGATAGACTAAGTGTCTGGGCATCCACTTGGCAAATGAGGTTCAATGTGGATAAATGTAAAGTTATGCATCTGGGTACTAATAACCTGCATGCGTCGTATGTCTTAGGGGGGATTAAACTGGCAGAGTCACTGGTAGAGAAGGATCTGGGTGTACTTGTAGATCACAGACTACAGAATAGCATGCAATGTCAGGCTGCTGCTTCCAAGGCCGGCAGGATATTGTCATGTATCAAAGGAGGCATGGACTCAAGGGACAGGGACATAATACTCCCCCTTTATAAAGCATTGGTACGGCCTCACCTGGAGTATGCTGTTCAGTTTTGGTCGCCTGTTCATAGGAGGGACACTGCGGAGTTGGAAAGGGTGCAGAGACGCGCGACTAAACTAATATGGGGCATGGAACATCTTAGCTATGAGGAGCGATTAAAGGAGTTACAATTGTTTAGTCTTGAGAAGAGACGTTTAAGGGGGGATATGATAAACGTATATAAGTATATAAATGTCCCATACAAAAAATATGGAGAAAAACTGTTCCAGGTTAAAACCCCCCCCAAAGGACGAGGGGGCACTCCCTCCGTCTGGAGAAGAAAAGGTTTAGTCTAAAGGGGCGACACGCCTTCTTTACCGTGAGGACTGTGAATTTATGGAACGGTCTACCTCAGGAACTGGTCATAGCAGGAACAATTAACAGCTTTAAAACAGGGTTAGATACATTCCTGGAACAAAATAACATTAATGCTTATGCAGAATTATAAAACTATATCCCTTTCCCTTATCCCCTTACTCCCTTCCCTTCAATTCCCTGGTTGGACTTGATGGACGTATGTCTTTTTTCAACCATACTAACTATGTAACTATGTAACTATGTAACAACCGCTGCAGACGGTCAGCAAATTCTTGGAAAAGTCGGGCTGCGACTGACACAACTTTCCGCTTTTCTGGCGCCATATTGCTAACTTCACCACGTGGAATGCTGCTCTCCCCCATGTCTGTACTCTCCAGAGAGAGTACAGAGAGTGCAGACTGAAGAGGTCGCTGTGCGTGGCATCTTTCATAGTGGGCTTCCCCAAAATGGCGGCCGGCAGGAAGGACATTATCGGTGCAGCCCCGACTTCCGGTCCCTCCAGAGACGACTCCTGTATCTCCAAGTTCCCTTTCAGCTGTGACACAGCAACTTGGCAGCCACGCCCAGGGTCGGGGCGTGGCGCAGCGTGGGCTTTCTTCGCGCGCTTTTCCGGCAGCAGTTCGGCTCCGCCTGTGCTGACCGGACCAAAGGATCGCAGCATGAACTCATTGCGCAGTTTACACATCTTAGTTGTAGATGAATTTTCGCCTCCCCCCTTACTTTTCTCGTGGCCCCCTTGTATGGTGCACCACAACCACCGCTCCCGTACACAGCAACACTGTTTACAGCACCTGAATAAAGTTTGTTTTCTGGGGGGGAGTACACTTTCAGTAGTGGCAACTGTAGTAGGCACACACCCGAATCCTGTTTGTCATGCCAAAAAGGCTTTGTGGTAGGCCTCAGGGGTAGGGGTAGTGTAGTCAGGGTATTGCTTCAGTATATCAGGGGTTAAGGTTAACCCTATTGTTCGTGATGCCAGGCTGTGGGCTAGTATGTTGAGGTAATTCTCCGGCCTATCGCCGCCCTTCCCAGTAACGATGGGTGCATGCATAAAATGACTGAAGGTCCACAAGGTAGTTGAACTTGAACGTGGATAAACTTTACTTAAAGACTTGCGATACATCCAAAGAACAGCAACAGTCTCAGCAATACAGTCTCCATACACTTCAGTGACTGACAGTTGTTGTGGACCTTGACTTTTGATATAAGTCTCTGAATTTAGAGTAATTTGCGAAGATCCGTCCGGATTTAGGGGTTAGATACGGTCCGGTGATCTTGCAGAGTGCTTGGGGATTGAGTACACTCACAGTTTTGTAGAGATCAGCCGTCGCCGCAAGGCTCGGGCCTAACTCACTGATGACAGCAGCGCAGATCCTTCCCTGTCAACAGCCCAGGAACAAGAGAACGAGTAATGGCCGCAGCTCCCTTATATGGGCAGGGGCAGAGCCGTTTTGGATTGGTCCAAGTCAGCTGTCACTCACTGTTATATAGCCTGATGGGTAAACACCTGACTTCCTCCAAAGGTCCTTTAACTACAAACGATAGAGTTTTTGGAACGCATCACATGACCCGCAGGTCCGGCGACGCTAACTAGGCAAGTACACTTACTATATAAATATACACATTAAATTTAGATAATTTTAATTACAAAAGGGATGACAAGGGGCTAACTAAGGATGAGGACCCCACCTACACCTAGGGACTCTGACTTTGGGGACCTCACCACAAGGCAACGGATGTAATCCGGAGCCGGGACACCACATCTACATTTTGAAAAAATCACATATTATGTTCTGGAAAATTTGTCGGTAAATGTGATTTTGGGATTAACTTGGTTAAGGAAACATATTCCTGTCTTTGATTGGTCCTCTGGGAACTCATCAAGTGGGGGGCCGAATGTTTAAATAAATGCATTCTTACATGTGTTGCAACTCTCGGTGTGGCCCAAAGTAATCTACCCAAATGTATTTCTGATTTTTGTGACGTTTTTTCTGAGGAGGCCTCCTCTGCTTTGCCCCCACACCGAGATTATGACTGTGCTAAGTATCCTAAGGGGACAATTTATAATTTGTCTGGTCCTGAAAGAGAAGCTATGAAGGATTATATTCAATCAAGTTTGCAAAAGGGTCATATCCGTCCATCTGTTTCTCCCATGGGAGCAGGTTCTTCTTTGTAGAAAACAAATTGTTTGTTAAACAGGTTAAGTGTGTCTTTGGTGTCCAAGAGGTACAATTTTTGGGGAAATCTTAACTCCAGGACATTTTAAAATGGATCCTGAGAAGGTTAAGGCTGTTTTTGACTGGGTGCATCCTACTTCTGGCACTACAAAGGTTTTTGGGCTTTGCGAACTACTACAGAAAATGTATAAAAAAAATTCTATTGTCGCAAAACCATTGACAGATTTGACTCGTAAAGGGGCAGATCTGGTTAACTGGTCTCTGGAGGCGGAGGCCGCTTTTGAACATCTTAAGGGATGCTTCATCTCTGCTCCGATTTTTATTCAACCAGATCAGACCAAACCTTTTATTTTTTAAGTTGATGCTTCTGAAGTAGGTGCTGGAGCAGTTTTGTCACAGGGAACTAACTGCTTCTTTGACTAAGTTACGTCCTTGTGTCTTTTTTCTCTCGTAAATTTTCTGCAGCTGAACAAAACTATGACGTAGGAAATCGAGAACTTTTGACAATCAAGTGGGCTTTTGAGGAAAGAATACTTTTTCTTGAAGTGGCAGTTCATCAGATGACAGTTATCCCTGACCATTACCAATGTAACCTTCCTTGAATCTGCCAAACGTCTCAATCCTCATCAAGCCTGGTGGGCTTTGTTCTTTACTCGGTTCGATTTTGTTATAATCTTCTGACCGGGTACTAAGAATGTCAAGGCTGATGCCTTATCTCAGAGTTTCAGTGCATCTCAGCCTATATATCCAGAGACTATTCTTCCTGAAGGTGTGGTTATTTCTGCTGATTTAACTTCTGAGATATTGAGTAATCAAGGCTTGGTCCCTCCAATGACTCTTAGAGGCAAGATCTTTGTACCTGGTCAATTTCGCCTCCATATTATTGTGGAGTATCATTGTTCCCCATTAGCAGGTCATCCTGGCATTCGGGGTACAAGGAAATTGATTCAAAGGAAGTTCTGGTGGTCAACTCTCAACAGGGATGTGGAGGCTTTTGTTGCTTCTTGTGAAATTTGTGCTCGAGTAAAGACTCCTTGGACACGTCCTGCAGGAGAGTTGTGCCCATTGTCCATTCCTAAAAGGCCCTGGACTTATATTTCTATGGATTTTATGACCGATCTACCTCCATTTGAAGGAAAAACTGTTCTGTGGGTGGTGGTGGACAGGTTCAGTAAACAGTGTCATTTCATTCCTTTGAAAAATCTCCCTTCGGCCAAAATTCTTGCTGATTTATTTTTAAGACATGTTGTTAGATACCATGAGGTTCCAGAAAATATTGTATCTGATTGAGGGGTGCAATTTGTTTCAAAATTTTGGCAATCTGTTTGTAAACAGTTGGGTGTTGAGTTGTCTTTTTCATCTGCTTTTCATCCCCAATCTAACGGTCAAACTGAAAGAATGAATCAAAATGTTGAACAATACCTTAGATGGTATGTAGCAGATAGACAGGATGAATGGGTATCTTCTCTGTCTCTTGAGTTTGCCCTGAATAATCAGGAAAATTCTACTACTACTTGTATGTCACCATTCTTTTGAGTTTATGGATTTAACCCGTGGTTTTCTTCCTGTACCGATACTGATAATGCCCTGAAGTCAAGTCTCCCACGAGTAAACTGTACACAGTTTGGGCCCAGGTTCAGAAGAACCTGAGAAATGCCCAAGAATTACAAAAGAGGTCTGCCAACAAGAGACGTACTTGTGACATAAAATTATAAGTTGGTGATAAAGTGTGGTTATCTACAAAAAAAATCTTCGTCTTAAAATTCCATCTAAAAAAATGGCGTCTAGGTTCATTGGACCTTATGAGGTAATTGAAGTAATCAATCCTGTCTCTTACAGATTAAAATTACCTGCTTCATTTAAGGATCATAATGTGTTCCAATGCTCTTAGTTAAAACAATATGTTCCTACTCAGTCTCCAGTCCCAGTGCCACCTCCACCAGTTGAGATCGATTGAGAACTGGAGTATGAGGTTTCCAAAATACTGGACAGTCGAAGGGTACAAAATTCTGTCCAGTATTTGGTTCACTGGAAAGTTTATGATCCGGAGGAGAGATTGTGGGTTTCAGCCTCTTCTATTCATGCTTCCTCTTTAGTAAAAAGGTTCCACGACTCTCATCCGGACAAACCTAAACCCAAATTTAAGGGTCCAAGGACCTCTCTTAAAAGGGGGGGTACTGTCAGAATCTATAGGTTTAAAAGGTTCTGACAGGTTTTTTTGTTTGTTTTGGTTGCCAGGTTACGCTTAGCTGTCTGGCTGGTCAGCTGACCATTTGATAAGAGCACCTGTGGGGTTGCCTGGCAATTGCTCTCATTCTGAGCCTGTGAAAGAGTCTTTACTCCAGTAGCTAGCATGTTTACCCTGTTAATTCTTGTTTACTTGGCATCTTTGACGTTTGGCTTCCTCTCGACTTCTCTCACCCATTAGTGATTTGGTATTCTGCAACATAGGGCCTCACAGCAAAGGGCCTCACAAGATTAAAAGATGGATTTTCACATTTAAATTGAAGATTTAGGGTAGCTAGTGCTACCATAAAAAATATTTAGGTAATGTCCCAGGCCCATCAGCATCAGTAAACCATATAGTGGCTGAATGGCACAGCCTGGAACTGGTGGCAGCATGAGGAGACAATAGGGCTTCACAATCCCTAAGATTAAAAGATGAATGTTCAAATTTAAATTGAATATTTATGGTAGCTAGTGCTACCATAAAAAAATGTAGGTAATGTCTCAGGCCCAGCAGCATCAGTAAAACATATAGTGGCTGAATGACACAGCCTGGAGCTGGCGGCAGCATGAGGAGACAACATGGCTGCACAATCCCTAAGATTAAAAGATGAATTGTCAAACTTAAATTGAAGATTTATGATAGCTAGTACTACCATAAAATGTATTAGGTAATGTCCCAGGCCCAGCAGCATGAGTAAACCATATAGTGGCTGAATGACACAGCCTGGAGGTGACAGAAGCATGAGGAGACTATATAGTGGCTGAATGACACAGCCTGGGGGTGGTGGAAGCATGAGGAGACCATTTAGTGGCTGAATGGCACAGCCTGAAGTTGGCAGCAGCAGGAGAAGAAAATATAGTGGCTGATTGAAAGCGTGGAGGTGACGACAGCATGAGAAGACCAAATAGTGGCTGAGTGGCACAGCCTGGATTTGGCGGCAGCATGAGGAGACCACATAGTGGATGAATGGCACAGCCTGGATTTGGCAGCAGCATGAGTAGAAAATATAGTGGCTGATTGAAAGCTTGGAGGTGACGACAGCATGAGGAGACCATCTAGTGTCTGAATGGCACAGCCTGAAGTTGGTGGCAGCATGAGTAGAACATATAGTGGCTGAATGACACAGCGTGGAGATGGCGGCAACATGAGGAGACCATGTAGTGGCTGAATGGCACAGCCTGGAGTTGGCGGAAGCATGAGTAGAACATATAGTGGCTGAATGACACCGCGTGGAGGTGGTGGCAGCATGAGGAGACCATATATTGGCTGAATGACACAGCGGCAGCAGCAGCATCAGGATTCCTGAAAGTGACCCGGTGACAGAGTGGTGCGGTGGGTGGCAATACCAGTACCTGGTGAAAAAAGGTATGATGCGGAGGAATGTTTGTAACTGGGGAGCAGCACCTTCAATCTGTTCTGCACTATCCATATTTGTGAAGTATTGGAGTGGCACCATGGTCAATCTACTCTGAATCATCAAGCATTGGTGGGTGGAAATCCTGGCTGATCCATGCCTAATTCATCTACACAAAGGTCAGTCTCTCCACATTTTTTTTGTGGACAGACGAGTTCTCCTTGAGGTGACTATGGCCCCGCTGCACTAAACACCCGCTCCGATGGCATACTACTGGCCGGGCATGACAACTTTTCCAGGGCAAACTCTGCTAGTTGTGGCCACAAATCAAGTTTGGCTACCCAGAAGTCCAGCAGATCTTCAAGGTGTGTTGGCATGGGCATGTCAAGGTATGCCCCCACCTGCTGGTTCAGGACCTGCTCCATGTCTACCTGCTTTTGATGAGTTGCTTCACTATACGGGTGAAGAAAGGTACTCATCAGCAACTGTAGACTCAGGCTGCTGATGGAGCTGGTACTGCTCCTGACCCCCCACCCCTCCCCAGCAGCCATGGCAGTGGAAGGTAAGCGCAGAGGGCCCCCCGAGTCAGACCTGCGAGAGGATGGACGATGGCGCTGATAGGCATCGACTAACTGAATAAATAGGATGTCTCTGTAGTAGGTCAGTTTGTCCTCCCTCTCAGTGGGTGTAAAAAAAGCCCCCATTTTGTGCCTGAAGCGAGGGTCCAATAAGGTGGAGAGCCGGAAGTCATCCTGCTGCCCAATGGTGACAATTCAGCGGTCACTATGTAAGCAACTGAGCAAGCATCATGCCATTTGTGCAAGTGACTCGGAGGGACTACCTGCCTCCATCGCCACTACATACATACTACATACTGCCACAGTGTGTCTGGGTCCTCTGTTTCGCCTTCCTCATAACCCTCTAGCTCCTCTGGCTGCTCCTTCTCCTCTTCTCCTGTCAGATGACTAGAAAAAACGCCCATTTTGCTAAACCTAAACTCTGCTCCACTGTGCCCCTTCCTCCTCCTCCTCCTCCAGTTCAGCCCCCATGTGGCCGTGACATTTTGGCACAACATCTCCAGTGCACTGACCAGCCATTGTTTCGAACACGTGTTGTAGTAAATGAAGCAGTGGAATGACGTTGTTCATCCCATGATCCTGGCGACGGAATAATAATGTGACTTCCTCAAAATGCCTGAGCAAACGGCAGGTGTCACGTCTGAGCTGCCACTGGTTGACATTGAAGTTACACAGGGGAGTCCCCCTATCCACTTTTATCATCAAGAAATCGGTGATGGCTTTTCTCTGTTCGTATAGTCTGTCCAACATATGTGGGATAGAATTCCAACATGTGGCAACGTTGCAAATCAGACTATGTTGGGGGATACCGTTCTGACGCTGCTGCTCAAAAAGGGTGTGCTTTGCGGTGTACAAGTGGCTGAAGTGCATGCAACGTTTCCTTCCCATTGTTAAGATGTCTTGCAAATGGGCGGAACACTTCAGGAACCGCTTGACAAGCAGACTGAACACGTGTGCCATGCAGGGCTCATGGCTCAGCCTTCCAAGTTGCAGCGCAGAAAAGATGTTCTTCCCGTTGTCAATCACCATGGTTCCCATTTCCAGTTTTCGTGGAGTAAACCATGCTCTGATTTCTTTATGAATTACTTTTAGCAGTTCCTCCCCTGTGTGAATCTGTTTGCCAAGGCAAACCATGTGAAGAACAGTGTGACACCAATGTACCCTGCACACATGGTATGCTGAAGGGGCACTGTGACTTGTCCATGCAGTGGAGGCTTGAGGACATGTTGGAGGATGAGGAGACGGAGTTGCAAACTGTCACAGGAACAATGGCCTGAGAGCATGGAGGAGGAATTGGCGTGACCTATCCAAGTTGGTGTTGTGGCTGTGCAGGAACCACATTCACCCAGTGGGCCGTAAAGGACATGTATTGTCCCTGACCATAGTTACAGCTCCAGACATCTGCACTGCCATGCACTTTGGTACACACCGACAGGCTCAAGGACTGGCCCACCTTCAAAATTGTGCAGGGCTGGTACTGCCTTCTTCGCAAAGAAATGATGGCTTGGGACTCTCCAACTCGGCTTGGCACAAGTCATCAGTTCTCTGAAAGGTGCAGAGTCAACCACTTTAAAAGGGAGGGACTGCAGCACCAGAAACTTGGACAGAGCACATTCATCTTCTGTGCTGTTGGATGAGTGGGCACATACTGTTGTCTCTTGAACATGGCTTCGCCGATGGATTGCTGGTGGAATGACTGACTCGAAGTAGGAGGAGCAAGAGCATCTGGAGCGACAGAAGATGGGTATGACACACAGCTCCCTTCGGCTGAGGTGGTGGAGCCTTTTTCTGGTTGAAACAGGGAGCGGCGTGCCACTGGGTGATGCAGCAGGCTGGACCACCACATCAGAGCCACAGTTCTCCCAGTCCGCTTTATGGTGACACAGCAAAGGTTGATGCAGGACTGTGGTGCCAACATTGCGACCCTGGCCACGCTTCACCTTTTGCCGACACATCTTGCATGTGGCTAGGTTAACATCCTCCGGATGCTTAATGAAGAACTTCCACACCGCCTAAAAGCTGATTTCCCCACCAACAGTCCGCACTGATTGACTGCTACTGCCACCAACTCCAGGAACCCATGTTCCACTACCTCCCGGTAAGGTAGGCTGCCATAAAGCAGGTGGTCTCCCCCAGGCACATTTGGCTCCAGAATTTCCACTTCCGCCACCATGCTGACTGCCAACCAAGGTACCACCTTGCTGGCTCAGCTGCTGCCTCACGGGCGACCTGCAACCCTCTTCTCCTGAAGCCCCTTCTGCACCCAGCTCCCAAGTGTGATTGGTTTCATCATACATAGTTACATAGTTACATAGTATGGTTGAAAAAAGACGTACGTCCATCAAGTCCAACCAGGGAATTGAAGGGAAGGGTGTAAAGGGATAAGGGAAAGGGATGTAGTTTTATAATTCTGCATAAGCATTAATGTTATTTTGTTCCAGGAATGTATCTAACCCTGTTTTAAAGCTGTTAATTGTTCCTGCTGTGACCAGTTCCTGAGGTAGACCGTTCCATAAATTCACAGTCCTCACGGTAAAGAAGGCGTGTCGCCCCTTTAGACTAAACCTTTTCTTCTCCAGACGGAGGGAGTACCCCCTTGTCGTTTGGGGGGGGTTTAACCTGGAACAGTTTTTCTCCATATTTTTTGTATGGGTCATTTATATACTTATATACGTTTATCATATCCCCCCTTAAACGTCTCTTCTAGAGACTAAACAATTGTAACTCCTTTAATCGCTCCTCATAGCTAAGATGTTCCATGCCCCATATTAGTTTAGTCGCGCGTCTCTGTACAATTTCCAACTCCGCAGTGTCCCTTTTATGAACAGGCGACCAAAACTGAACAGCATATTCCAGGTAAGGCCGTACCAATGCTTTATAAAGGGGGAGTATTATGTCCCTGTCCCTTGAGTCCATGCCTCTTTTGATACATGACAATATCCTGCCGGCTTTGGAAGCAGCAGCCTGACATTGCATACTATTCTGTAGTCTGTGATCTACAAGTACACCCAGATCCTTCTCTACCAGTGACTCTGCCAGTTTAACCCCCCCTAAGACATACGACGCATGCAGGTTATTAGTACCCAGATGCATAACTTTACATTTATCCACATTGAACCTCATTTGTCAAGTGGATGCCCAGACACTTAGTCTATCCAAGTCATCTTGTAACTTATGCACATCCTCTATAGACTGTACCGTGCTACAAAGCTTGGTGTCATCTGCAAAGATAGAAACAGAGCTGTTAATACCATCCTCTATATCATTGATAAATAAATTAAACAGCAGCGGGCCCAGTACTGAACCTTGGGGTACACCACTAATAACCGGGGACCAATCAGAGTACGAATCATTGACCACCACTCTCTGGGTACGATCCATGAGCCAGTGTTCAATCCAGTTACAAACTAAAGTTTCCAAGCCCAAGGACCTTAACTTACCTGTCAGACGTCTGTGAGGGACAGTATCAAACGCTTTGGCAAAATCCAGAAACACTATATCCACAGCCATTCCTCTGTCAAGGCTTCTACTCACCTCTTCATAAAAGCAAATTAGATTGGTTTGACAACTTCTATCCTTAGTAAACCCATGCTGGCTATCACTTATAATACTATTATCCCCTATATATTCCGGTATGTAATCCCTTATAAGTCCTTCAAACAATTTACCCACAATGCACGTTAGACTTACCGTTCTATAATTGCCTGCACGTCACTGATGACCTCCTTAGTTCCCTCAACAGTGTCTGTTTCTGGAGCCTGAACACTCGCAACACTACATCCCATGCAACTTTCCTCCTCACTGCTTGCCCGCCTAGCGGAGGAAGCGGCGGTTGTCTTCTCCACTTCTTGGCTGGGCAATAGCTGCTGACTGTCCTCTAGTACATCGTCCTCACTAAATAGTGGAGCTGAACCCACAGCATACGATACTTCTGTGGGGGAGGGAACAGCATAGGACAGAGGCAATGGGAGGACAGGGATTGCTCCCAAGCCATTCCAACTGGGGGTTGTGTTTGAGCAACCTACCGACTGTTGACTGGGGGGTGTCAAATGTCACTTGTGATGAAGTAAATGACCGAGTTAACCAATCAATGATGGCAAAGGGGTTGCTGGTCGAGACACGATCCCTAGCTGACACCGGGAGCTCAGGCCTCTCACTGTGAATCCTACTGCCACTCTGCTACAACCTCTGCCTGCGCCTGATGAATTTAGGCCTCTGCCACTCCTCTGTGCACGTCCTGGCACTTCTCTACCTGACATGCTTATACACCAGCTGAGTGCGTATATTTTACACTCATGAGAGGAGGAAAGTAAGCTCCACAACACTTAAAACTATATTTGGCTACAAAAGCAGGTGTGTAGTTTTGGCTGGCCTTTCAGAATAACTAGGCCCTTATGACTTGGTAACAGGAACAAAATTGTAAACCACGTAGGTGTACGTACAGTAGTACAGTATACATTTATAAGAGGAGGATTATGCGGTCCACTATGATTAAAACTTTCTGTTTTAGACTACAGAAACAAGTGTGTAGCTTTGGCTGGCCTTTCACAGTAACTACGCCCAAATTAGTTTAACAGGAAAATATATAAAGGACACCACGTAGGTGTTTGTACAGTTTACACTTATGAGAGGAGGACTATACGCTCCACTACAAACTGTATAAAGGCTACAGAAACAATGTGTGGAGCTTTGGCTGGCCTTTCACAGTAACTGGGCTAAAATTAGTTTAACAGGAAAATATATAAAGGACACCACATATGTGTACATACAGTTTACACTTCTGAGAGGAGGACTATACGCTCCGCTACAAATTGTATAAAGCTACAAAAACAAGTGTGTAGGTTTGGCTGGCCTTTTACAGTAACAAGGCCCAAATTAGTTTAACAGGAAAATATATAAAGGACACCACATAGGTGTACATACAGTTTACACTTATGAGAGGAGGACTATACGCTCCGCTACAAACTGTATAAGGCTACGGAAACAAGTGTGTAGCTTTGACTGGCCTTTCACAGTAAGTAGGCCCAAATTAGTTTGACAGGGAAAAAAAAAAACGTACGCCACATATGTACGCACAGGTTACACTTATGAGATGACAATACGCTCCACAACCTGTATTAGGCACTAAAATCAGCTGACTATGGCTTTTCGTGCTCACCCTAACTGGCCCCTATTAGCTTAAGAGTTGTAGTTCACACAAGTGCTGCAGCACAGAGTCGCTGTGTAGTACAGCCCAGTACAGAATTATTATGCACTAATAGCAGGTGACAAAGGCTTTTAGTGCTCAGCCTAACTGGCCACTATAAGCTTTAGAGTTGCTGTAGACCCCACTGCAGCAGTACAGAGTCGCTGTGTAGTACACACAAAAGTGTACTTTCTCTCTCTCTCTTTCTCCCTTCCCTGTCAGTGCTTTTCTGCAGTGAATAGGTGCTGTAAAACTGTTTTCTGTGCAACACACACACTGCTCTATCTCTCTCTGCAATAAAACGCTCTCTCTGAAATAAAACGCTGGAATGGCTGGCCGCAAGATGGCTGCCGATTTATATAGGGCTGTGATATCACAGGGCTGGCTGGTAGCTGCATGTGATTCAGGGTCATCCCGCCTACCCGCCTTACCAGAGATCCTTTCCCCATGTCCTCACATGTGGATCTGCCATTTTAGGTGCCCTGGAGCCCTGTCTGCACTAAATGGAGTTAAATGAAGCGATTTGTCTCATCGAATCGCGGCAATATTCGGATTCGTTCTGATTCTAATCAAATTTTTCCTGAAATTTGTAATCAATTCGGATTTGTTAGATTCGATTAACTCATCCCTAACCATCTTACTGTCGGTATAGAATCTAATTATATAGCGTTTTTCATTCAATTTTGTTATAAATTAGCTCTGCCAGTTCTACTGCTAGTACTGTACCATATAGTTTAAATCCAGACACCATGGGGGAGATTTATCAAAACCTGTGTAGAGGAAAAGTTGCAGAGTTGCTCATAGCAACCAATCAGATCGCTACTTTCATGAAAGAAGCGATCTGATTGGTTGCTATGGGCAACTCAGCAACTTTTCCTCTACGCTGATTTTGATAAATCTCCCCCATATGCTTTGGGATCATCACAGAAAGTTACTGCTTTCCATAGCTTCAATATCCGGGCACCAGCGCTGCAATCCAGCTCAGTGCGTTACTCACAGAATCACCATTCTCTGCATGGTTACAAAATGAAGAGCAACCATTAAACCCAGCTCTGACCACATTGGGAATTAACAGAATAAGGAAGCTCTGTTCCATGACAGTAACTCCAATAGTACTCCAGCAGCAGGATATCTGTTTACATTTATGCGGCACCTTTATAGCCCAAGACTACAGTGGTCAGGATATGGAATTGTTGAAAGTTCCATAGACTCCCATGGGACCTCTGCCAAATTTGTATCCTGGTCAATGTAGTTTCTGGCAGGTCATGGGCTATGAAGGTGCTGTGAAAATGAAAACAGGTATCCTACATGACTGGAGTTACATTATAAGTATCTGTATCTCCTATTTTAAAGGGGTACTCCGGCCCTAAGACATTTTATACCCCTATCCAAAGGATAGGGGATAAGGTGTCTGACCGTGGGGGTCCCGCCGCAGGGGACCCCCGCAATCTTACATTCGGCACCCACCTCTTTGAGCTGTATGCCGTGCTGCCAGCTCACAAACTGCCGGGTGCCAACCAGGGGGCCGTCACGCCCCCGCTATGCAAGTCTATGGGAGGGGGCGTGACGGCCCCGTGGTCGGCACCCGGGGCGTGACGTCACACAGGGCGGAGTTGTGACATCACGATACTCCAGCCCCGTGGTCGGCACCCGGCAGTTTGTGAGCTGGCATACATACATATACCTTTCTATAGTGTTGTGCCTAGTGTTGAGGTGAACCTAGAGGTGGACCTTCAATACTCTTCTTTCTTTTCAGATTTTTTTGAACTTCATTACCCTATGGACATGTTCACACAGACAAAATCCATATAGCCTTTGACATTAAAACTGCATGTTTTTTTCCACTTGAAAAAAAAAAAGTGACTTGCGAGGGTGAAGGTCGGCCTGTAAGTAGTGTGGTTTTCTCCTATTAAAATCAATGATTTCAAAAGCCATTTGTGCATGTTGGTGTGGTTTTTGGTCTAAAACCTTGCCAAAACTCCATGGGGAGATTTATCAAAACCTGTCCAGGGGAGAAGTTGACCAGTTGCCCATAGAAACCAATAAGCTTGCTTCTTTTATTTTGAACAGGACCGTTGAGAAAAGAAAGAAGAAATCTGATTGGTTACTATGGGCAACTGGTCAACTATTCCTTTGGACAGGCTTTCATAAATCTCCCCCCATGTCCCTTTTTTGATACTTCATCTTGGTCGTTGAGTAAAAAAATAATAATAATAAAAAAATGATTTTAGAGTTTATTGTAGCTTTTTTTTTTCAGACAGATTTTATACACAGGAGAGCTGATTTTCCTTGACTGATTTTATGTGTTTGCACAGGTGTTTCAATAGTTTGCAGTGTTTGTCTTTATTTTCCTTGATAAACCACTTTTTAAATTTAACTCTGGTCTCACCAGTACTATGTAACATTTAGGGAAGAATATGCAGCCCAAAATACCAACACTTGAAGATATTATAGCAAATATTTCTACAAGAACTGTATTCTTCCCAGTAACGCTCATATAGGAGGGGATAAAAGCCACCCAGACACTGCAGACAACCAGCATGCTGAACGTGATGTTTTTAGCTTCATTAAAACTATCTGGTAAATTTCTGGCCAAGAAAGCAACAATGAAACTAACAGCTGCAAGTAGTCCCATATAGCCCAGGAGTATGGAGAAGGCCAGCATGGACCCTTCATTACACTGAAATATTATCTTGTCTTGGTATAAGTGAGTGTTCTTTTCTGGGAATGGAGGAGATGTAGATAACCAAATTATACTAAGTAGAACTTGTAGAAATGAACAGAAGAAGACAACACAGTTTGTAATTTTCACACCAATAAATTTCCTCCAGGAACTTCCAGGTTTGGTGGCTTTGAAGGCCATGTAGACCATGATGGTTTTAGCCAGAATAGAAGAGATAGCTACTGAGAAGATGATCCCGAATGAAGTCTGACGGAGCATACAGGTGACATGTGTAGGGCGACCCAGGAACAAAAATACACAGAGGAAACTCAACATGATGGAAACCAAGAGAATGAAGCTCAGGGTTTGGTTATTTGCTCTGATCACTGGAGTGTCTCGGAATAGAATGAAGATCCCCAAGATTGTAGATGTTTTGAGAAAACATAAGATTGTAAGTATGGAGACTGTGAGAACCACACTGTCAGTATTGAAGGACAAGAATTCAAAAGGTTTTGGTACACACAAGTTTAGTTCATTTGGCCATTGATCTTCAGGGCACCTTTGGCATGATACACTGTCTACAAAAAAAACAGTAAGCTAAAGCAACAGAAGAAAAATAAATAAATCACTTAACCCCTTAGGGACTCGGCCTATTTTCACCTTAAGGACTCAGCCCTTTTTTTGCAATTCTGACCACTGTCACTTTATGCATTAATAACTCTGGGATGCTTTTACAGATTTTCTGATTCCGAGTATTTTTTTTACATGACATATTTTACTTTAACATAGTAGTAAATTTCCATCGTTACTTGCATCCTTTCTTGGTGAAAAATCCCCAAATGTTATGAAAATTTAGAAAATTTAGCATTTTTCTAACTTTGAAACTCTCTGCTTGAAAGGAAAATTGATATTCCAAATACATTTTATATTGATTCACAAATACAATATGTTTACTATATGTTGGAATCATAAAATAGACATATTTTTACTTTTTGAAAAAGATTAGAGGGCTTCAAAGTATAGCAGCAATTTTAAAAATGTTCACGAAAATTTCAAAATCTGAATTTTTCAGGGACCAGTTAAGTTTGAAGTGGATTTGAGGAGTGTTTCTGTGAGAAATACCCCATAAGGACCCCATTATAGAAATGACACCCCTCAAAGTATTCAAAAGGACATTCAGAAAGTTTGTTAACCCTTTAGGTGTTTCACAAGAATAGCAGCAATGTGGAGGAGAAAAATCAAAATCTGCATTTTTTACACTAACATGTTCTCAAAACCCCATTTTTTTCATTTTTAAAAGTGGTATTAGGAGAAAAAGCCCTCCAAAATGTGTAGCCCAATTTCTCTCGAGTATGGAAATACCTCATATGTTGACATAAAGTGCTCTGCGGGCTCACAACATGGCTCAAGAGGGAAAGAGCAACTGTGGGATTTTTGAAAGTGAATTTTGCTGTCATGGTTTTTGGGGGCCATGTTGCATTTAGGAAGCCCCCATGGTGCCAGAACAGCAAAAAAAAAAAAAAAACACATGGCATACTGTTTTGGAAACTACACCCCTCAAGTAACATAACAAGGGGTATCGTGAGCCTTAACACCTCACAGGTATTTGACAACTTTACGTTGAAGTTGAATGTGAAATTGGAAAATTTGATTTTTAACACTAAAATGATTGTGTTACCCCAAATTTTTCATTTTCACATGGTGTAATAGTAGAAAATGGACCCCAAAATTTGAAGCCCAATTTCTCCCAATTAAGAAAATGCCCCATATGTGGACGTTAAATGCTCTGCTGGTGCACTACAGGTCTCAGAACAGAAGGAGCGCCATTGGATTTTTGGAAAGAGAATTTTGCTGAAATTGGAGTCGGGGGCTATGTGCATTTACAAACCTCCCATGGTGCCAGAACAGCAGAAACCCCCCACATGTGACACAATTTTGGAAACTAGACTCCTCCAGGAACATAACAAGGGTTACAGTGAGTACTTACACCTCACAGGTTTTTTGAACAGTGTGCCGTAAAAGTGAAAAATTTGATTTTTAACACTAAAATGATGGTGTTACTCCAAATTTTTCATTTTTACATGGTGTAATAGTAGAAAATGGACCCCAAAATTTGAAGCCCAATTTCTCACAATTAAGAAAATGCCCCATATGTGGACGTTAAGTGCTCTGCTGGCGCACTACAGGTCTCAGAACAGAAGGAGCGCCATTGGATTTTTGGAAAGAGAATTTTGCTGAAATTGAAGTCGGGGGCTATGTGCATTTACAAACCTCCCATGGTGCCAGAACAGCAGAAACCCCACGCATGTGACACCATTTTGGAAACTAGACCCCTCCAGGAACATAACAAGGGTTACAGTGAGTACTTACACCTCACAGGTTTTTTGAACAGTGTGCCGTAAAAGTGAAAAATTTGATTTTTAACAATAAAATGATGGTGTTACTCCAAATTTTTCATTTTCACATGGTGTAATAGTAGAAAATGGACCCCAAAATTTGAAGCCCAATTTCTCCCGATTAAGAAAATGCCCCATATGTGGATGTTAAGTGCTCTGCTGGCACACTACAGGTCTCAGAACAGAAGAAGAGCCATTGGATTTTTGGAAAGAGAGTTTTGCTGAAATTGAAGTCGGGGGCTATGTGCATTTACAAACCTCCCATGGTGCCAGAACAGCAGAAACCCCACACATGTGACACCATTTTGGAAACTAGACCCCTCCAGGAACATAACAAGGGTTACAGTGAGTACTTACACCTCACAGGTTTTTTTAAACAGTGGGTCGTAAAAGTGAAAAAATTATTTTTAAATTGTTGGTTTTAACCAATTTTTTTTCAGTTTTACAAGTAGTAAGAGAAAAAAATCTCCACAAAATTTGTAGCCCAATTTCTCCAGAATAAGAAAATACCCCATATAAGGGGGGAAAGTACTATGCGGGTGCAAAACAGGGCTTAGGAGTGAGACAACACCGATGAGATTTGAGGCCTAAAGTGGTGATTTGAACTGCAATGGTTGAAGTTCTGACGTAAAACACGGCAAGTGACCACAATTATGAAACTACACCCCTAAAGGAAGGCAACAAGGGGTACAGTGAGTACTTACACCTCACAGGTTTTTTGAACAGTGGGCCGTAAATTGAAAAATTAATTTTTTTTACGCTAAAATGCGGGGGTTGTCCAATTGTTTTACATTTTCACAAGGGTTAATGGGAGAAATTGGGTTCCAAATTTTGGAGGGCTTTTTCTCCTGACTATGGAAATACATCCACATATGGGGTAACGTGCTGGGCGGGCGCACAACAAGGCTCAGAAGTCATAGAGGTCTGTTTGCATTTGAGGCCTATGGCATATCAGTAGCTGATGGTTACATACATTCAGAGGAAAATACAAAAATGAAACACCCACATGTGACACCATTACAGAAAGTTTCCACCCTGAGGAATAGGTATAGGGCTAAAGAGGACATTTTGAACGCACGGGTGTTTCCTAAATTTCTTTTCCAGGAATGGATGAAGGGTAGCTTTTGAAAATTGCAATTTTCAACCCATACACTGCTTCATCTTTCTGGGAACTACTAATATGTGACTCCGAAATGTTGCCTGGAAATACTACAGAGCTTATGAGCGAGAACTCTTCACATTTGAGGCCGATGTTTCTTACGGACCTAACAGTTACATACATTCAGAGGAAAATACAAGAAAGGAACACCCATATGTGAGAATATTACAAACAGTACACCCCCTATGTATAGGGGGGAAGTGGAGATTTGGAACAGACAGGTGTTCCCTAAATTTATTTTCCAGGAATGGATGAAGTGTACTATGGGGGGGGGGGGTGAAAATTGCAATTTTATAACTGATATGCCAATTATATTCCCAGAATGATGACCCAGAGTATAGCCGAAAGTAAAAATTATGCCCGCCCCAAACCCTATGCTCTGAATCATCATTCTGGTAATGGCCATCCCTATTCTGTTACCTCAAATGCGCACCCCGCTCAGGTGGGGAGAGAGCGCCGCGCATTTGAGGCAACTGCAAACCCCCAATGCTGTTGACTTTGTGTCCCATGACCCATTTTTTTGGGGGGGGGAGAAAAAAAAAACATTATCAGGGGTATTGGAAAATAGGTTTTTATTATTTTTTTTGGGGGGGGGGGTTGTTTGGCTTTAACATTTTGAAGACAATGTACTGTGGACTGGTACATTGGAGTCGAATTCTGGGGAATTAAAATCAGGGAAAAGGATAAAAATGTAGTGTTCCATGGAAGTGTGATACTCCCTGAAGCAATCCTTAATGCAGAGGCCTGGATGATCGGGGCAAGTGTCGCATTGAGTGGTGGTGTCCTTACGAATCCCCCTCCTGCGACACACTCTGCATTTTTTCTGGGATCGTCCCTTCTTTCCAGTGTGGGGGACCTCACCTGGAAAGTATTGGCCGGGGACGATCCGGGGAACTGAAGTTCCAGAGGTGCTCTGACCCGCTCCTTGGCGGTCACCAAAGATGAGGGTCTTTAGAACTATCTCTTGGAATTCCAGAAATGTCTCTGTGTTGCCAGCGTACTGGCAACCTGTACCATGTAGACCGCAACTTTTTTGTACCATGGCCGTGTTTTCCGCATGGCATTATATGGTTTGAGGACTTGATCAGAAAGATCAACTCCACCCATATACCGATTGTAGTCCAGGATACAATCGGGCTTGAGGACCGGTCCCACAGTACCTCGCACAGGGACAGGTGAGCTACTGTTCCCATGAATAGTGAGCATAAGGACATCCCTCTTGTCCTTATACCTGACCAGCAACAAGTTTTCATGGGAAAAGGCACGGGACTCACCCCGGGGGATGGGAGTCTGCAGGGGATAGGAAGGAAGGCCTCTTTGATTCTTCCGGACTGTCCCACAAGCGACCGTGGATCTGGCAGCGAGGGATGTGAAGACAGGGATACTAGTATAAAAGTTTTCCACGTAAAGGTGGTAACCTTTATCTAGCAATGGGTGCAAAAGTCCCCAAACGATTTCCCGCTAACACCCAGAGTGGGGGAACAATCTGGGGGTTCAATGCGGGGATCTCGGCCCTCATACACCATAAACTTGCAAGTATACCCTGAGGTACTCTCGCAAAGTTTATACATCTTCACGCCATACCGCGCCCGCTTGGTAGGGATGTATTGCCGGAAGCTGAGTCTCCCCTTAAAGCTGATGAGAGACTCATCAATAGCGAACTCCCTTCCATGGACATAGGCCTCCCAAAATCTGGCCCCGAAGTGATTGATGACCGGCCTGATTTTATACAGGTGGTCATACGCAGGATCAGTTCGGGGGGGACATGCCGCATTATCAGCATAATGCAAACATTTCCAAATGGCCTCGAACCGGGGACGGGTCATGGCCATACTGTAGAGTGGGGTCTGGTAGAGGATGTCCCCGCTCCAGTATTGCCTGACCTTTGGCTTTTTAACTAGGCCCATATGCAGCACGAGGGCCCAAAAGGTCCTCATTTCGGCTGGGAACCAGCCATTGGAGCTAAAAAGGAGCCCGGGTTTGCGGCGTGAACTGTTGGGCATACAGATTCGTCTGCTCAACCATCAGATTGACAAAGTCGTCACTGAAAAAAAAACTCAAATAGTCCATTTCAGTGAACCCGACGATGTCAATCTTGATTCCTGAGTCGCCAACAAACTCAGGAATCACAGGCTCGCTGAGTCCAGACAAGTTCGCCGGTACGGGGCACCAGTGAACTTGGCCAGGGGGCTTGACTAGTATGAGCGCCAGCGGGACTCATACCAGCATGGGGAACAAGGTCAAGAGCAGATGAGGTTTGCGGACCCGCTTTGTGGTGTCTCCGCCGCCTTGGTGGCTCATCATCAGAACTAGATGATGAGGAGGACGAGGAAATAAGGAAGGTGGGGTCTTCCTCGTCCTCTGAGGCGCTTTCAGTGTCGGAGGCAAGTATGGCATATGCCTCCTCTGCTGAAAACGCCCTGCGGGCCATTTCCCTACTCTAATGGGGGGGGGGGGGGGTGAAGTGTATAAATGTGTGGGGGGAAAAACTGTGTGCTGTGTGTGGTGTGGTGCGATACTTTTTGCACTAACCTAACTAAACCTAACAGAAAAAAACCCTAACATAAAAAAATATAAACTAAAAAGGGGAAAAAAAAAAAAAAAAAAAAAATACTTCTTGCGCAAAAAAAGCCCTGCGCCAAAAAAAAGGTTGTGTCTAATCAGTGGTGTGTGCACTGATTAGCGCTTAGTGGCGGCAGGGAGCGCAGAAGTCAGTGGGGGTTCCGGCCACTCAGCCCAGAACAGTGGCTGGTGGCAGGTACAGACCCCCACTCAAAATACACGAAAAATAAAATAAAAAAACGCTTAACACCGAATAAATGCACCCGCCTGAACCCCAAAAAAAACGCTGATCAGTGATAAGTCACTGACAGCGGTGGGACAGGCTGCACACAGAAGTACGGTCCGTCCACACAGCATAGGCCTGCTACTGGTGGCACGGACCGCCTATTAGTGAAAAAATTTAAATAAAAAAAGCCGCTAATAACCTGAAAAAATGCCAGCACCACAAAAAAAAAAAAACGCTGATCAGTACTACGGGACTGATCAGCGGCGGATGGGCTTTAACTAATGGTGGTGGACCGCTCTTTTATGGCTAAGAGGGCCTGGCCACACGTTTAGTAAAAAAAAAAGGTCTACACCCAAAATAAAAAACTGTCGCAGACCGCAGTGAACCTGTAGGGCCCGGGTCACGCAGCTAAAGGTGCTGCGAACCCTGGGACACTTACAGTATTTGCACTGAAAAAAAAAAGGATCTTTTTTTTTACTCCTAACTTCTTTCCCTGCCTGATCTAAAGCTTTCCCTAATGCTGCTGTGCCAGGGGGGCACAGAACAATGCCAGGGGGCACTTTTTTGCTCTGAGGGGGGACACACAGGACGCAGCTCCGCTCTGATCAGCACCAGAAACAAAATGGTGCTGATCAGAGCGGAACATCGTGCTCCTGCTCTCCTTCCCCCTCCTCATACACTGTGAGTGATTGGAGCGGTCCCTACGGCCGCCCAATCACATCTGTACTGGGGGGGGGGGGGCAACCCAGTACAGCGCGGATGGTGATTGCTGGTGTATACTACACCACCGATCACCATCCTTATCCGGGTCATCGGGTCACACGTGACCAGATGACCCGGGAAGGCTGCAGGTCGCCGGCTTGTCTTTGCCTGCGATCTGCGGCCATCACCGATATGGAGGGTCCTCAGGACCTTCCTCGGCAAAGTGCCGAGATGCCTGCTGAATGATTTCAGTAGGCATCCGGCTCCAATCCCCGCCCAGTAAACGGTGGGGACCGGAATCGTAGCAAATCGTCTGTCTGAATTGACAGACGATTTGCGCCGATCGCCAATATGGTGGGACCTCAGGACTCCCCTCGGCGATGTGCTGGGATGCCTGCTGAATGATTTCAGCAGGCATCCCGGTCCGGTCCCCACCTGGTGAACGGCGGGGACCGGAAACGTTCAGGGCATACAGGTACGCCCTGAGTCCTTAAGGATCGGGGATGCAGGGCGTATGCATACGCCCTGCGTCCCCAAGAGGTTAAGGGGGTACTCCGGTGGAAAACATATTTTTTTTTTTTTTAAATCAACGGGTGCCAGAAAGTTAAACAGATTTGTAAATTACTTCTATTGAAAAATCTTATTCCTTCCTGTATTTTTAAGCAGCGGTATGCTACAGAGGAAATTCTTTTATTTTTGAATTTCTTTTTTGTCTCGTCTACAGTGCTCTCTGCTGACACCTGATGCCTGTATCAGAAACTGTCCAGAGTAGCATAGGTTTGCTATGGGGATTTTCTCCTGCTCTGGACAGTTCCTGATACGGTCATCAGATGTCAGCAGAAAGCACTGTGGACAAAACATAAAATTAATAAAAAAAGAAAATAATTTTCTCTGTAGCATACAGCTGCTAAAAAATATTGGAAGGGTAAAGATTTTTTAATAGTAATTTAGAAATCTGTTAAACTTTCTGGCACCAGATGATTTAAAAATAAAAAAAAATTCCAACAGAGTACCCCTTTAAAGTTACATCATTGCCTGGTAAAATGTGGGAATGATCATATTTTAAATCATAAAGACATAAAATAAAATAATTAAAAGACATATTCAACTTATTACCAACATATATGCTATCAAAGCTAAATTAGGAAATTATGCAAACAATAACAATCACAATATTTTTGAAATTAGAGAATGTAAGTTACCTGTTTCATTGGATATTTCTCCCTCTGTGCATTGCAAACATTCAAAGCAGCATTTATGTATTCCCGGCTTTATAGTTCTCTTATAACCTGGAGGACACTGCTCAGAGCAGGTAGATACTGGGATCTATTACAAATAGTCAGAAAATGAAGGCAGTAATTATGATTAGTTTTTTTTTTTTATGGAAACAACAATAAACAAATTATTTAAAAAAATGTATACAATATTATACTATATTACAAGAAGTCAGTTTGGATTAGATAACATGCATTTTTTATTATTATTATTTTTTGGTGTGCTTGAAGTGCATGCAAAGTTTCCTTCCCATTGTTAGGATGTCTTGCCGTTGGGAGGAACACTTCAGGAACCGCTTGACAACAAGATTGAACACGTGTGCCATGCAGGGCGCATGTCTCAGGCTTCCTTGTCACAGCGCAGACGAGATGTTCTTCCCGTTGTCGGTCACCATGGTTCCCATTTCCAGATTTTGTGGTATAAGCCATCATTCGATTTCTTGATGAATGACTTTGAGCAGTTCCACCCCTGTGTGGCTCCGTTCGCCAAGGCAAACCATGTGAAGAACAGCGTGACGCTGCCGTGCCCTACACACATGGTATGCCGGAAGGGCACTGAAACTTGTCAGTGCAGTGGAGGCTGAGAACACGGTGAAGGATGAGGAGGCCGAGTCGCACACTGTCACAGGACCAACGGGCTGAGAGTGAGAGCATGGAGGAGGAAGCGGCATGACCAGGGCCAGATTAAGACTGCCTGGAAGACGGAGCACTTCATTATGATGGGGCCCCCCCACGCACCCCCCACCATCCCCCCCCCCCCCCCCGATAGTCCCCCTTCCCTTCCACTGAGACCTGTTGTGGGGCTGTCAAGTAAGGAACAGACTGAAACCAAAAATAGGCCTGGGTATATTAGACTATGTCCCCTTTTTTTTTTTGGGTGGGTGTCACAGGAGTCAGGCCCCCATTAAAATAAAATGGGCTGCATGGTCTAAAATCACTTCAGTTCAGGCCACTCTTTCCAGCTGTTGCAAAGCTACAACACCCATTATGTCTGGAGAGCTTCAGACATTATAGGAGTTGTAGTTTTGTAACAGCTGGAGCCTCAAATTGGGGTAAAGTGTCATCCATTATTACTGCAAAATTTAGAAGTGAGGAGAGATCTAATGGGACAGTCAGGAGAATACACAAACATAAAATGGCTCACAGGAGACGTCTTCTCTGTTCTTTCCTTTTCTTCTTCATCTGGCCCAGACGCCAGGTCTTCTTCCAGCTCCATCTTCCTCTGTAAAGTTTGACGCCTGGACATCATCGGTTCCTCACTCTGCCAGCCGATCCTCATCCTCTGTATAAAGACAACAATCATTATAACCCTACAAGAGACTGTGCTTCCTAAATATAATACTGTCAAACCCTGTGTACCCTGTATATTATACTACCAAACCCTGTGTATTCTGTATATTATACTGCCAAACCCTGTGTACCCTGTATATTATACTGCCAAACCCTGTGTACTCTGTATATTATACTGCCAAACCCTGTGTACCCTGTATATTATACTGCCAAACATCATGTCCTCTACAAATAATACTACCACACACTGTGTCTTCCGTAGTGTGCACAGAGCAGCAGCATCCCATTGAAAACAAGCAAAATTCTGCTGGCGGAAGTTCGTAGTGTGGACGAGCCCTAATTCTCCCAGACCCCTCTGCCCCCCCCAGACCCCTAAGTCCTCCTCTAGACTCCTGCTCCCAGAGACCCCTAAGGCTAGGTTTCCCCCTTTTTTTTACCTGCAAAAACACAGAAAAACTGCTACTGCTTTTTCCTGTGTTATGATAATTTTTTTGGCATTTTTTTTCTAGTGCTTATGCCTTCTCTGGAAACTTAGCCTTAGTCCTTCCCTGGTCCTTAAAGGGGTACTCCACCCCTAGACATCTTATCCCCTATCCAAAGGATAGGGGATAAGATGTCTAGGGGTGGAGTACCCCTTTAAGTACCCCCCTTCAACACTCCTGGTCCTTCTCCACTGTTCCACTTTTCTGAACCCCCTCCCCCTCCCTGAGTCCCCTTCACACTCCTCTTCCCCCTTTACCAAACCCACACTTACCTTACCTCACCCCCACCCCACCCCCCAAACAACCTCACTTCAGGCCCCCATGCCCTCCTGGTCCTTCTCCACTACACTTTTCTCCACCAACCCCACCCCCATTTCCCCCACATTAAGTTGTAGTTCCCCCACAATAGGTTGCAGTTCCCCCACATTAGGTTGTAGTCCCCCCACATTACGTTGCAGTGTCCCCCACAGACATACAGCCTCCGATCATAATGGAGAACTGTATGTCTGTTTACTGCCCCACTTCAGTGCTCCGACCACCGCTCCTCTGGTCCGGGGTCATGATCTACTGCTATGGCCTAGCGCCATAGCAGCAGGTCCCGGGACCGGAGGAGCAGTGGTCAGAGCACTGAAGATGACGTGTAGGTAACTTACTATGCGTGCATCCTCGCTGCTCCGCTCATATGGGCGCACGCACGGGACGTCAGTGATGTCCCTGAGTGCGCTACCTCCCAGCGTTTTTAAAGTTATTGCGGGGCCACAGAGAGGAAACCGGGACATCCTTGTGTTCCGAAAAGATCTTTCAGGACACAGGGATGTCCTGCTGAATGTGAGGGGGGGAGGGGGAATTACAATATTTATCTGCGTATAGCACGCACTGGCATATAACACGTACCCTCATTTTCACAGGAAAATTTGAGGGGAAAAAAATAAATGTAAAATAAATGACTATAACTCTGAACTATATGCCTCATCAACCCCCCAACTTTGATTCCCCTTGATCCTCAGTCCCCCCCTCCTTCCTCCCCCTTTTATCAGCCTCTGTGCCATATTTACCCCCCCCCCCCGCCTCCTTTCCCACGTTTTCCCCTGATCATCATTCTCCCCCCCTCCTGCTCATCATCCCCCCTACTCATCATTCCCTGCCCCTGCTCATCATTCTCTCCCCCTGCTCATCATTACCCCCCTGCTCATCATTACCCCAACCCCCTGCTCATGATTCTCCCCCCCTGCTCATCATTACCCCCTGCTCATTATTACACCCCCCTGCTCATCATTACCCCCCCTGCTCATCATTACCCCCCTGCTCATCATCCCCCCCTACTCATAATTACCCCCCCTGCTCATCATTACCCCCCTGCTCATCATTACCAACCTGCTCATCATTACCCCCCCTGCTCATCATTACCCCCCCTGCTCATCATTACCCCCTGCTCATAATTCTCCCCCCCCTGCTCCTCCCAGTTCATCATTCTCCCCCCTGCTCATCATTACCCCCCCTGCTCATCATTACCCCCCCCTGCTCATCATTACCCCCTGCTCATCATTCTCCCCCCCCTGCTCCTCCCAGTTCATCATTCTCCCCCCTGCTCATCATTCCCACCCCCTGCTCATAATTCCCCCCCCCTGCTCATCATTAACCCCCCTGCTCATCACCCCCCTGCTCATCATCCCCCCCTGCTCATCATTCCCCCCCCTGATCATCATTCCCCCTCTGCTCATCATCCCCCCCTCTCATCATTCCCCCCCTGCTCATCATTAACCCCCCCCTGCTCATTATTAACTCCCCCTGCTCATCATTAACCCCCTGCTTATCATTAACCCCCCTGCTCATCATCACCCCCCTGCTCATCATTCCCCCCTGCTCATCATTCCCCCCTGCTCATCATTCCCCCCTGCTCATCATTCTCCCCCCTGCTCATCATTAAACCCCCCTGCTCATCATCCCCCCCTGCTCATCATTCTCCCCCCTGCTCATCATTCTCCTCCCTGCTCATCATTCCCCCCTGCTCATGATTAACCCCCCCTGCTCATCATCCCCCCCTGCTCATCATTCTCCCCCCTGCTCATCATTCTCCCCCCTGCTCATCATTCCCCCCCCAGCTCATCATTCCCCCCCCCAGCTCATGATTCCCCCCCTGCTCATCTTTCCCCCCCCCTGCTCATCATCCCCCCCTGCTCATCATTAACCCCCCTGCTCATCATTAAGCCCCCTGCTCATCATTAACCCCCCCCCCCTGCTCATCATTAACCCCCCCTGCTCATCATAAACCCTCCCTGCTCATCATTAACCCCCCACCCTGCTCATCATTACCCCCAACCCCCCCGCTCATCATTACCCCCCCCCCCTGTTCATCATTCCCCCTGCCGTTCATTACCCCCTTCATTGCTCCCCCCACCCTTCCTCCTTTTTCTATTTTTCATATTTCCTTACCTAGCTGCGCTCGGCAGGATCAGGTGATGCGTTGGGTCTTGTGGGCTGTGATGTCTCCTGCGGCTCCTCTGCACAGCGTCAGGGACGTCACTCGTCATTTCCTGCAGCGCTGGGGTGTAATGAAGAAAACTGTGCCCTGCAGGAAATGACAAGTGACGTCCCCGACGCAGTGCAGAGGAGCCGCAGGAGACATCACTCGTCACAGCCCACATGACCCGACGTTTCACCTGAGCCTGCCGAGTGCGGCCAGGTAAGGAAATATGAAATATAGACAAAGCAGGAAGAGTCCGGGGCGGGCCCACAGGAGCCGCCGATGGTCACTGTTTTAAAGTGGCCGCGGCCGGGCTATCGGGGGCCCCGATCCGCAACTCAGAAGCCCGCAGGAATGTCCCGAATGTGACGGGGGCCCCTGCGGGCACGGGGCCAGTAGCAGTTGCTCCATGAGCACCAATGATGATCCTGCCCTGGGCATGACCTGTCCAAGTTGCTGTTGTTGCTGTGCAGGAACCACATTTACCAGTGGGCCGTAAAGGACATGTATTGTCCCTGACCTTAGTTACAGCTCCACTTGTCGACGCTGCCGTGCACTTTATACCCAACAACAGGCTCAAGGACTGGCCCACCATCTGTTCCACAAAATTGTGCAGGGCTGGTACTGCCTTCTTCGCAAAGAAATGACGGTTTGGGACTCTCCACCTCAGCTCGGCACAAGCCATCAGTTCTCTGAAAAGTGCAGAGTCCACCACTTGAAAAGGGAGGGACTGCAGCACCAGCAACTTGAACAGGAGCACATTCAGCTTGGGCGCATACTGTTGTGTCTTGGACATGGCTTCGCTGATGGATTGCTGGCGGAATGACTGACTCGAAGTAGAAGGAGGAAGAGCATCTGGAGCGACAGAAGTTGGGTATGACACACAGCTCCCTTCGGCTGAGATGGTGGAGCCTTGGCTGATTGAAACAGGGAGCGGCGTGCCACTGGGTGATGCAGCAGGCTGGACCACCACATCAGAGCCACGATTCTCCCAGTCCGCTTTATGGTGACACAGCATATGTTGACGCAGGACCGTGGTGCCAACATTGGGACCCTGGCCAAGCTTCCCCTTCTGCCGACACATCTTGCATATGGCCAGGTTAACATCCTCCGGATGTTTGATGAAGAACTCCCACATCGCCAAGAAGCTGATTGACTGCTACGGCCACCAACTCCAGGAACCCCTGTTCCACTACCTCCCAGGAATGTAGGCTGCCGCAAAGCAGGTGGTCTACCCCGGGCACGTTTGGCTCCAGATTTTCCACTTCTGCCACCATGCTGACTGCCAACCATGTTACCACCTTGCTGGCTCAGCTGCTGCCTCACGGACAACCTGCAACCCTCTTCTCCTGATGATGATGAAGCCCCTTCTGCAACAGGCTCCCAAGTGCGATCAGCTTCATCATCCGTGTCTGCACGTCACTGATGTCCTCCTCAGGTTCCTCAAAAGTGTCTGCTTCAGGAGCTTGAACACTCGCAACACTACCTCCCACTCCACTCTCCTCATCACTAATTGCCTGACTAGCAGAAGAAGCAGCGGATGTCTCCTCCACTTCTTGGCTGGGCAGTAGCTGCTGACGTCCTCACTAAATAGTGGAGCTGAATCCACTGCATAAGATACTTCTCTGGGGGAGGGAACAGCATAAGACAGAGGCAATGGGAGGAGGGACTGCTCCTGGGCCATGCCAACTGAGGGTTGTGTCTGAGGAACCCACCGACTGTTGACTGGGGGTGAACCCAACGACTGTTGACAGGGGGTGTCAGATGTCACTTGTGATGAATCGGATGAGTTAAACAATCGATGACGGCAGATGGGTTGCTGGTCAAGACACGACTACTAGCTGAAACCAGGAGCTCAGGCCTCTCACTGTGACGCCTGCTGCCACTCGCCCCTAGTCTGCTGTGACCTCTGCCTGATGAATTTAGGCATCTGCCACTCCTCTGTGCACATCCTGGCACTTCTCTGCCAGACATACTTAGTGTGTATATGAGGGGAGGACAATGCGCTCCAGTATGCTTAAAATAGTATTTGTCTACAACACCAGCAGGTGTGTACTTTTCCCGACTCCAAATATGGCAGTCAGAATAAATCCCTGGATCAGCATTCTGTCCCTATAAATGTAATATACATAACCAGCGATGTTATTACTCTCCAAAAATGCATCCAGACCCCTTTTAAATTCTTTTACAGAGTTCACCATGACCACCTCCTCTGGGAGAGAATTGCACAGTCTCATTGCTCTTACAGTAAAGAACCCCTGTCTGTGCTGGTGAAGAAACATTCTTTCCTTTAAATGTAGAGGATGCCCCCTTGTTATAGATGCAGTCATGGGTATGAATAGATCATGGTTAAGATCTCTGTACTGTCCCCTGATATATTTATACATAGTTATTAGGTCTCCCCTAAGCCTTCTTTTTTCTAGACTAAATAACCCTAATTCTGATAATCTTTCTTGGCACTGTAATCCTCCCATTTCCCGTATTACTCTGATTGCCCGTCTTTGAACCCTCTCCAGCTCCACTATTTCTTTCTTGTATACTGGTGCCTAGTACTGTACACAGTATTCTATGTGTGGTCTGACTAGTGATTTGTACAGTGGTTGAATTATTTCCTTGACGCTGTCATCTATGCCCCTATTGATGCACCCCATGATTTATTTGCCTTGGCAGCAGCTGCCCGACACTGGTCACTACAGCTAAATATACTGTTAACTAAGACTCCCAAGTCCTTTTCCAGGTCAGTCATCCCAAGTGTGCACCCATTTAATACCTAATCGCAGGCCAGATTTTTCTTCCCCATGTGAATTACCTTATATTTATCAGTGTTGAACCTCATCTGCCATTTCCCAGCCCAAACCTCCAACCTATCCAGATCCATTTGTAACAGTGCACTGTCCTCTATTGTGTTTCCCTCTTTACAGAGTTTAGTATCATCTGCAAAGATTGCTACTTTACTATTCAACCCCTCTACAAGGTAATTAATGAGTATATTAATTAGGACAGGACCGAAGACTGACCCCTGTGGTACCCCACTAGTAACAGTAACCCAACCAGAATAAGTACCATTAACAACCACCCGCTGTCTCTTATCACTGAGCCTCTTATCACTGATGCAGGAGTAGAAAGACAAAATATCTGACAAACAGAAACTTCTGCCAAGAAATTAATGGACAGTTGATATGCTAATATATACGGACACAATAATCAAACAACAAATCTAAAAGTAACATGCTAATTGTGATGTCATAACTAACCCTCCACTTTTTTCGAATGTAAAAAAACAAATTTACTTCCTGTATTAAACAGAACTCTTTGGGAACAGCTGAGTTTCCTGCTGAGAAAG